>NC_090871.1:5238479-5243479 GCF_036669935.1 Montipora foliosa
TATTGGCCTCTTTTTTTTGCGTTTTTGTGGACCTCGACTTCGTCTCGTCTCCATAAACTCGCAAGAAAAGAACTTGGCCAATATCCCGCCATCTTGACCTCACGCTTGGTCAATAACCCATAAATATTGTATTCACTCTATACTATGATAAAGACGGATTACGCAGCAAAAATTCCTTTGAAGAGAACTTTTGAAGACCTTTTTTGTAAGCCAATCGCTCAGAAATGCTATATCTCTTCCTTTAAACTTTTCCAACCCATCCAAACACGTGTTTATAGCTGTTACTGACACTTCCGGTTCAATTTTTTCTACCCCACCCAGATAAAGGTCAAATTCCCCAGTCCGAAGGAAAGGTTGGGAAGGGGGGGGGGGGGGGGGGAGGGGGTGGTGGTGTTGAAGTTTTGATTTGATCACAAGCATTCCAAACTCAATTCCAATGCCGGAGACAAAATTCTCAGGAGCCACCAATTTGAGTCAAAAATTCCCGGATAAAATGTTCCCACGGTCACAATTCCACATCAGAATCAATTGATAAAGATTGAACTTTCATTTCAACCCACCATCAACGCAACAGCAGCAACGTCAGGCGGTAATCTTGCAACGAAACAGGTTTCGAAGGAGAGCTTTATCACAAAAGTGGCCACGCCTTCGACCGTTGATAACAAACTGAGCCTTACCGGGGTCGCCGACCATAGTTTGTCAACGGCAAATTTCTTTATTCCCCTGGGTCTCCTGACATGTCGATAGACCACATATAAAAGGTGATTGTCGATTGCATTTTACATGTAACAAGACGCCTACAAGGGCGTATCCCTAGAATGCGCAAACAGTTAACACAAATTGTCCAGTTACAGTGAACTTCAACTACAGGTAAACTTGGGGAAATGACGGGAGATTACCCAAAATATAAAGCTGTAATATAACTTGAAGTTGTTTGTTGTAAAACTCATTATTAATGTTACTAAATTTGCAAATGCAAACAACAAAGCCCTAGTAGTGGGTTATCAGGATACGGGATTTTTTATTTATTTATTATTTTTTTCTGAAGGAGACTTTATTCAAATCCTACAGTTTTACTTGCTTCGTAAACTCCGTTCATCCAAAAATTACAAGATCAGCCTTAACCCTTTCACCGACAAAAATGCAAATTGACACTTCTAGATTCTACTCTGTCTAACGCCAGACGATTTTACTTGTCAATGGGGAAGCCTTCGGCAGTGATAGGGTTAAATCATCCAAAAAACTTATTACAAATCACAGTTCAACAACTTATCATCCTTGGCCAGTTGTTCAAAAGCCGATTAACGCTTATCTCAGGTGAAAAATTGACAAAGAAATTTTATTCTCTACTCCCAAATGCTGTTCAAGGCTGATATTCGGTAAAACATTAGAAGTCATTCTTGAAAAACAAAAATAAGCAATGGAAACTTTCGCCAAAAAGTTGAAAACATGAGTCCAGTCCGGGTTCAAATCGCCAAAACTCTCTCTATCATCGATTCAAAACTCAACAAAAGCTACAAGTGGTAAATAGTTCTCAGAAATTACAAGCGTTTGTCATGATTCTACACTCAAGCTGAACAAAAAACTATCGAAAACGAAATTAAAAAACCCGAGTGATCGCTTCTCGAGAGAACAGATAAACAGCCGAAACTGTGGTACAATGGTACTTGACCGTAGCCCTTGGCCGATTGTGGAGATACGGGATTTTTGGCTGGGGGGGTGGGGGGATTGAGGAGGTACGGGACATTTTTTAAAGTAGGAACGCATTGCATACGTGTGGTAGTGCAGTAACTTGACAGTGTTTTTTTCCACAACTGTCAACTGAGCTGAAGATTGAAGAAAATAAAAGGAAATAGAGAAACATTTGGCTTCAAGGCTGACATGTTGATCCTTTACATGCAACTTCTTTTTCACCACAAACTTATGCGTGTACTCTGAGCTTCTGACAGCTTTCCAAGACCAATGTTCACTCAAGTTACATTTACATGTATTAGGACGGTAAGAACCGTTCGGTTATCACACCAACCATAAAAAAAACAAATATCAATATATAAAATGATGATTTAAAAATTTAAATAAAGAAAACTATATTAAACTAAATATAACTATTACTTAAGAAAAGCTGTTAACCTATATTTAAAGGTTTCTAAGGAGGATGATGAAACAATAGCGTCAGGGAGGCAGTTCCAGTCCGTTATAGTTTTTGGAAAAAAAGAAAATTTAAAAACGTCTTTATTTGCATATGGCACGCGAAATTTAAATTGATGGGTTCCCCTCGTGCGACTCTCAGGATGTTGAATCAAATATTTTCGGGTATCGAGCCTTTACCGGCGGCGTTAGTATCTGATTGACTTTAATCACCACTCATAGTGGAAAAGGAATTTGATCGCTAGCCTCGATTTCATGTTACTTTTCCACGTGGGTTGATAAATCATGCCGGACACAAACTTAAATGCATTCAAAGGTAACTATTCCGCATTCGTGGCTGATTGGTTGAAAAGCAAAGGCCTACAGAAAGAGATATTTATACCTGTTACCTGTCCTCCTTGTGCCTCGTGACTGACTGACTGTTTGTGAAAACAGTTGACACATGCAGTCTTTGATTGTCTATTTTTAATTTTGCTGGTGTTTTTTTTTTCTGCTGGAACTCATTTTCGCGGGTTAGGGGGTGAAGAGTACAATAGCTGAAACAACCCTAACCCTTTACACAAATGCTAACCTTTCGTTAGGGGGAAGGGGATGAAGGGTAAAATAGGTGAAACAACCCTAACCCTTTAAAAATGCTAACCTTTGGTCTAAACACTATGCTTTAGATATGTTTAGGCCAAAGGTTAGCACTTTTGTAAAGGTTTGAGTTGTTTGCTATTGTACCCTTCACCCCCTTCCCCCGGAATAGTCATGTCGTTTATGCTAAGAGGGCTCTGTTTCAATCCCGAGTAACAACAGGAGCCCATCCTGATGGGCTCCTGGTAACAACGATATACAGTACGTTACTTTTGGTTTTCGTGTTTTATCACCTGAGTGGCCGTTGTTGGGTCGGTTTCGCAAAATCCTGTCGTGTTAAGTAGTCCAGTGGCTAGGGCACTGGACTTTAACCAACAATTTTTCAACCCTTTCCAAAATTTTATTTCATTTACAAGATAAGACAAACCAAAGTTGAGACTGTGTACAGGCAACCCAGCCTCAGAATTCCAATGCTTTGCCGGGTTAACCCTTACCCTAACCTTATAATCCTTCCGATTTTATAAGGATTTGTACGGGAAACAAAAAAAAATACTGAAAAATCAGCTAATCCTAACTAAAGCAAAGAAAACAAGTAAACTAGTTTGCGATCATCTCTTTACCTTCATGTAAAGAGATGATCACAAACCAGCCCAAAACTCCTCAAATAAACCAAACGACAAGTTAGTTTACTTGATTTACGTTGTTTCCTTTGTTCTAAGATAAACCGATTTTTCCAGTCTTTTTTTGTTTCCCTTACAAAATCGGAGGGATTGTAAACAAAGCATTCGAATTCGGAGTCTAGGTTGCCTGTGAAGTATGCACTGAAATGATGTTACAATCCCGTCAATAAATAAAAAATATGACGAGTAATGGCCGAACTCAACATTTAACAGATCATATGATCTGTTAAATGATGAGTCCTTATATAGCAGAAGCAATGTGGATTATTCACAACTGCGTTCTGATTTCTCTTACAAAATCACGGCTTGCGGTTTAGAAGCTTGAGCAAGCAAGAATCGAGGGGTTCTCATATCTCGTCAAAATAACCAAGTACATGAACTTGTTGGAGTAACACATTTATTGTCATTTTTTAGAAGCACATTGAATGACTTCACCTGTAACTAGAAAATGTAATTTACGACAAACACACACTATAATGGAAACCAGGAAAAACCAAGATGTAACAGTTTACACAACTTTGATACAGATGAACTAACAAAATCTGCCGTTGAAATGTTATGAAGGGGTTAATTACTAAAAAAACTGTGGTGCTAGGTCGGTAGGGTGCGCAAAACGAACATTTGGTTGGTTAAAGGCAAACTAACCACAGTAAGAAAGATTTTCGAATTGACGTTTCCAGCTTAGCCCTTCGTCAGAATGAACTGATGATGTCTTTTGTAAGTGGTATATTTAGGAGATGGAGGACCCATGGTGACATGAAATGAAAACATTAAATTGACAAATATCGGCCAAAAGAGTGTTTTCACTCACGTGATCAGTAACCTTGTTTTTGCACCGAAACAAAAGAAAACGTTTGCATGATTATGTCTTTTGGGAATTTAATTCTATTATTATACAAAACTTACACGTGTCATCACATGGATGCAAACACATGGCAAACCAAGAATAACAAAGATATGAGAGCTACCGTTTCGAACAGAGCCATTAAAATTAGTGGTTTAATGTAAGAGAGGGAATAGGGGCTTTGCCATTGGTGACACCATGATGAAATGAATACACAGGTACATAAGTTGAATAAAAATCGCTCACTGATTCCGAAGGGAGTGGTCGAGGGAGTGCCTATTTGAAAAAATAAATATTTGCTAGAGATGTTTGCGGCTTTCTGTGTTGCGTTGGTGTTGGTGTTCAAAATCAAAGGAACGGCGGCCATGTTTGTGTACCCAACTAATCCTCCGGGAATTGAGCTCTATTTTACTGCATTGTTCTGTACACCAGCATGGCCGCTGTGACCTCAGATGCAAACCATCAATAGTGTTAATTTTCCTTTCTCAACTCCTTAGATAAAACCAAACTGTCGTCCTTCAAACACTACTTAAAAAAAAAAATTCTGATAAAAATTAAAAGCCATACTTCATCCTTTCCATTTCCCCGAGTAACTTTTCGTCACACTTGCAAATACCCTACTGTAACTCATAACATATATATATATATATAGTGCAAACTAAAATAGTAAAAGCAAAGTTATACCAAACTGTGAACTGTTCAAATGCAAGTCATATTTTAAAATTACCAATCAAGAGCGACTGGCTGCAACT
>NC_090871.1:5250979-5253479 GCF_036669935.1 Montipora foliosa
TATATAGTTGCTGGCTTGAATACGTCGCGTGATCAGCGGTAGCTACTGGCTGCAGTTGATAAATTATATGTTAGAGAGGAGCTCAAACGTGTGAAGGCCCATGAAGGCTTTGAAAATTTGCTTCAACTTGCATTCAACACTCTGCTCAACCAAATGATGGGTGCGTTTGAACAAATCGTTCAATAAGGTTGAAAGCGTATTGAAACAAATTTAAACTGATTTAAACTCTCATTCAAGATCCATCCAATATTTCTTTGGTCATTGAAAATGCTGGATGAGGCTGCAGCCGTTTGAACAGTTCGTTCAACATTTGTAGAACACACGTATGCTCACATCTGGCAGTAAATCTGGACGGGAGAGACTGGTTTCTTGTTCTTAGTTCATCGCAATCAAACTGTTGGCTCCATTTGTTGGCGTGACAACACGATCTCTTATCTAAATTAACGATTATCGTTCATTCCTAATTTGCTTTGAAGTTATTATTATAGTTAATTTAAAACAATGTGTTCCAGGACTTGTAGTAGTAGAGAAAATAAAGAAAATAAAAATCACATCTGTGGATTGGATTTGAATCGGGAGTTTCAAGTCTACTTTCCGCTTTGAAGATCAAGACACTGCGCTCTGAAAAAAAGATTGTCTCCGATAGAATATCCCTACTGCATGAGGAGTAATTAGGCCTAAGCTAGATTAAATATACGCACCAGCTTTGATTTTAAAATGTTAAGCTTTGTCGTGAGGTTTGGTAACCAACCTTTTGCAGTGTTTGATATTGTTTGTTGCCGAGTGATAATACAGCATTATCAAATAGTGTTTAAAGTGGTACTACGACCAAAAAAAAATTTTGTTTTTCCTTTGGATTTCAAAACTATGTTAACTAAACACTAACTCACCTAAGTTTTAAGTTCTGATTTTAAAAAGACACCTGTTTATTTTAGCTGGAATTTTCTTATTTATTGGTCCGCCATTACTAACTTTAAAATCTTGAGAGAGCTGGGTCGAGGAGAAAATGACGTCAAACACTCACTAGTTTAAGAATGCAATGTGTGTGTACGCGGCCTAATTAATATGCAGCACGGAAGTTTCGGGCTTTCAGACTTTTCAACCCGTGTTTTGCATATATAATAAATTGCGTTTACACGCTGAAATTTTAAGCTAGTGAGTAAATGACGTCATTTTCTCTAGATCCATCCCTCTGAGGTCCAATCGGCCAGTTTTGAACGTGAGTAATGGCGGACCATGAAATCCAAAACTTACACTCAAAATAAACAGCCTTTGGATAAAACTCAAAGCTCAAAATTTTGCCAGTTAGGTGTTAAGCGAACACGCTTTCAAAATCTGAAGAAAAAAAGGAAATGATTTTTTGATCATAGTACCACTTTAAAATATTACCCTTGAGCAGCTAGCGGTGTGGTGGGGTTAGGTGACGGGTTAATCAACATTCCCATGTTCGAGTCTTATGTCCATACACTTGGGTTTGTCTTAAAAAAAAAATATGACCATTTCCCATAATCCATATCAAGCATTCAGAAAATTGACGATAATAGTAACTTCAGAGCAAAATTTGCTCTGAATTTACTATTATTGTTAATTTAGAAGACTGAGGTAGAGAATGGGTTGTGGCGCGATGTAAGAACCGTTTGAACGGCATCCGCACAACTTTTGTTGAATGAATGCTTGGCAAAGGATGAAACCGTTTCAATGAGCCATAAAACACTGACAGTAGGACGGCGCATGGATAACTAAATTCTCAGATGCATAATTAAATTATTATCATACTTGGCCTCTACCTCTCGTCTTTGAACTGCTTCTGCCGAGAAGTACTGAGGACAAATTTTTGAATTCTTGTTGTGTCCTATTTCTCCACAAGCACCGCACTTTGGGCCAACAGGTCTGTCGCTCTCGCTTCTACCGAATTTTGAGGGGGATGATGAAGATGAACCAGGGACCGGCTGTAAAAGATGATTCACATCAACCAAGGGACACTAAAAGCAACAATTTTCTAGATGCAATCAACTTCTAATGAAAATCTATAATACAAACCGAAAATGATCCCGAGTCAAGATGAGATGAATGCAGCTTGTGAACTCTTTCAAACACGCTGCAACAGTAAAATAAACTCGGTGAGGATTACTCGCAGTCAGCAAGTGAAGTATACTAATCATTCTAAGGTTATTATGCTACAGGAGTTTGAAAAATCATTCTCTAAAAACGTACAGATAAAGAACAATGACCAGTTGACAGTGCAGGTATGCATAAGAAAAATAAGCAACAATGCCGGAAGGGGAGGTGAAAGGAAGTAAATTTCGGTGAAGAAGAGATGATACAGATCTGACTAAATAACGACACAGTACCACTCAGCATTTCAAAGCAAACAAAGTTTGGTCTATTATTTTTTAAATAATTCTTTCGTCCCAAATCTGTTTGCAATGATTATACAGTCATTACTTTCTCAAGGCTGAAGAAAACCTGCCTGGATGGAAACGACCCGTTTGTAGATGAA
>NC_090871.1:5263479-5278479 GCF_036669935.1 Montipora foliosa
TATTGCAGTACGTAGACCTGACCTGGAGCCAAAGAATATACCACTGCATAACATCCTCGTGAATCAGTTGATCAGTATCACACTGCAGCTTTCTTTGAACACATGCTAATGACAACAAAACCATGACAATAAGTTTTTTTGTACATAAACCGTTAAAGTGTTTTCTTCAATAATTTAACTTAACAACTTCAGAGAACCTTCAACGAAATAATAGAATGGTAATGGGTTTAAGTGCATCATGATACTTTAAAACAACTTTGATAAACCTCTGATAACTTGTTTAATTGGCGCTTTCATCCATGTTAAATGTTGTGGTTTTTTCCATTTCACCCATAACTACAAATCACCTACCTAACAGCCTTAAGCATAAACCTACCTACTGCCTTTTCATGCGTGTTTTCTAAGAGGTCCGCAAGAGCTTTGTCCAGCAATTTATGACATTGCTAAAGAGAAGTAATTGACAAATATTCATTTAAACAAATTAAGTTAAGTAAGAGTTATCGGCCTGAAGCGAGGGGTTATGTGATTTAATCCCCTCGTGCGTTGCCCTCGGGCAACGCACGAGGGGATTAAATACGAGGGGAGTAAATCACATAACCACGAGCTGAAGGCCGATAAACGGCTTATTTTTACATTGGCGAGGATTCCTCAAGAGATGCAAAAATACACTGAAGAAAAATGCCTCTATTGTTCATCTTTCTTTTGTTTTTCAACACTCCATGTTGGCACTGGTGGAATTCACAAGTTTCTCGGCTTTTTAATTATGTTAGTTTTTTAAAGTCGCATTTCGAATTAGTTGTTTGTCTTGTTCGTAGTGAATGCTACCATAGGAACAGGCTAGCAATGTTGAGCGATTCAGAGTCAAAACTGGTTATTACTCAAAGCAGTTTTAGTGGCAGCACCTCAATTGAGCTTTCGGAAAACAACTTTGAATCTTTATTTGCGGGTACAGACTCGGGTAGCCCAGGCTCACTGCGTGTGCACACATAGGTAAATATAGAGAGCATATGAGGCGAAGTTTAGGTCTGGAAATTTGCTAGAAAATGGAAATAAAAATCGATGAAACTTACCATGTGGTGAGCTGTTGTTGTCTTTAATACGTACACGAAGTTTCGGGAAAAATGGTCCCCGTTCACCTTAAAGTTTCTTCATAGTATAATGACAAGGTAGGAGATTGCTCAGTGAGTTTTGTTTTTAGCAATTTGGGACTCCCCTCCCTCCAGAGGGACTTATTATACTCGTCACCAGGCGTCCCGAGTTCAGTGCCATTTTGAATTGGACACTTCGCGAGGACAACGGCTTCTGGCCGCCATTTTCGCAGGTTAACTTACAAGTTCTACGGAGCCTGGTGGCTTCGCGTTGCTACCTGGAGATGCTTCAGTGGATTCATGGTTTAGAGAAATTCATGCTCCACGAGCCTGGCGTGTTTATTTAGCGACTGGATTCGATCTTCGCGAAAAAAATCGTGCTTGTTTTGGGTCGATTGGAGTCCCGACGCTGGCTTCCGTTTCCTACCTTGTCAGTGTACTATGAAGGAAGGTGAACGGGGACCATTTTTCCCGAAACTTCGTGTGCGTATTAAAGACAACAACAGCTCACCACATGGTAAGTTTCATCGATTTTTATTTCCATTTTCTAGCAAATATGCAGACCTAAACTTCGCCTCATATGTTCTCTATATTTACCTGTGTGGCACACAGTCAGCCTGGGTTACCTGTGGTGCAGACAACGAGAAAGCAGTTGACAATTTCAATTTGCGCACCGAGGATCTTTTGACCGACCTTTTTACAGATAATGATTCCGGCCGAGGGATCACTAATGTAACCGACAAGGAAATTCAGGCGAGGAATGAATCAAGAATACCACAAAACACTAAAAGGGCAACTTCATGGATACACGAGTTTGGGATGAGGGAATTATGTATTAATATGCAAGGAGGATAAGTCACTTATCCCCCCTGCATATTAACACATAATTCCCTCGCATTTAAATTAGCTGTTCATTAGCCCCGCTCTTCCCTTCAAACAATCAAAGCCGCACCCAGCTTCAGTTCAGACAGTTGATTTGGGGGTTATGTAATATATTCCCCCCGAAAAAGAACAAAGGAATCCGAGCTCATGCAAAAATCACTTAAAGTAAAGTGTATTTTGAGCAAGCAGTATATAGTGAAATAAGCGTAACATTAGTGCAAACAAATCAAACCTTATTGTAAAAAGTAAGACCTTGTATAACAATTAAAGATCTTTCCTCTGCTCCACAAACGGGAAGATCATGCAGTTCCCTTCCACCACGACTATGGCTAGAACAAGAACCAAGAATATGAAAGCTGTTGATCAGAGGCCAAATAGATCCTGAATGGATTTAGAAACACCTAAACAACTAACAAACAAAACTAACATAGAAAGAACACAAGAAATTTGCTATTAAAAAAAAGACGCAAAAGTGAATTCAAGAAGTGTACGAGTTGGAATTCGAGTTGAGGTCAAGTTTACTTTTTCTGGTTTCCATGTGCTGAGCACAGTGCAGCATTACGTTATTTATTATATAAACACCGATGAAATACCAAGGCAGCTTACGCGCGCACGTGAAAAGATCACTGTTGCTATGGTTACGTATGAAAATCGCGCCTTTCGTGAAATGATTTACGCCGTGCTCACACTCAACGTTAATTATGGTAAACGGAAGTATAATTCAGGCTATTATACTCCATTCAATTTTATTCAATTATGGTTCTGTTCACATCTACGAAAATTCAAATACCATAGGGTAACATCGCAGTGTGAGACAAAATGGCGCCGTATCGCGTGGCTGCCTCATCACCATGCTTGAGGCGAGGAGAGAACCAAGGATAGCTTCTGAAAACAGAAGATGACAAATCCAAATCTTTGCTCCATAAAGCGATTAGAAGTTTCGCCTGCTCATACCACCACGTGTTCGCCATTCTGTTCAATTACGCACTGTAATTACTTCAAACAACCCCCTTGAGGTTGTTTGAAGTAATTATAATCCAGTTATAACACCTCTAGAGGACAGATAATTCTCCTTGGCGATCGCAGACTGTTCTAAACACAAATTAATTTTGGAACGAGTCTATTTATTTGGGAATCAAATATTTCTCTTCAGGGAGAAATAACTGTTCACCAGGACTCAAACATTACCCTTTTGAGAACAGATAATAAACATGATCTGGAAAACAAGAAATCTCTTTGGAGAGGTAAAATAATTTCCCCAACGTTTGATATTCTGTTCAACACAAAATGGCCTCATGCACTCATGACAAGCGGAGCCAATGATACTGTTGACGTAATAGTAAAATTTCCTTTTGAATCATAGCAAGAAAAATCATTGCATGAAAAATGGACTCCCGTGTTTAAAGCTCTTTGATAGTACCCACTACCTTTAATATCTGCAATATGATGTGGGATTATAATAACAAGGTTCTACAAAAAAGTAGGAAAGTATGTGTTTAATTCAACTTTGCTGTGAACGACACTGGAAAAAAATTGCTGTCCTGTCATTTTTAGCGCATGAAAACAAGCACTTGATCTCACAAATTCCCCAGCCCAGCTAAAATATATGTATGAACTCATAAGGTAAAATGAACCACTGAGTAATGGTTCCTGTTCCCGCTTACTACCTTCGTATAAAATCCGTAAATTCCAACGATGACCAAACAGTACAGTCAGCTAAGGGAAGAAAAGAAGAAGACGAAGTGAGATAACGGGCCTTGTGTTTTGTTAAGGATCTCTCCTGTTTACCCTCCGTTCAATATTGCAAACACATTCTTTACATACCTGTAGCAACGTATCCTGCTGTTTCAAAGCCTGTTTTTGATCTGCTGCGACGTGAAAATTCACTGAATGTCATCAAATTGGACCAACCATCTTACAAGAAAAATAATTTGAAGGGACACTTTTCACAATGTAATTAAAATCTTCATATTTCAAAGTGGTTTACTATTCATTCATTCCCTTGTGCCAGTTGGCAATGGGAGCAAACTGTGGGACCTCAAGAGCCTACTATGAGTTAAAAGGAGCCTAATACTAGTGTATATAACAGATAGTAATGCTGCAGAACATTGTTTCTACTAATTCATGTACACTTTTTTTAAAATACCAATCTTGTTTTTCCGGCCTACATTGGATTCAATTCAATTCCACGTCCATAGTTTTTTAAAGAGAGCTAAGTAGGTTACAAGCAGCTGATAAGGCAAACACTAAAGGAACCAGAAAGCAAAACGGTGGGTGGGGGGAATTCAAATGCTGAAGGAAAACAAAAAACTTGAGCTTTCTGAGAAGATTGATAAAAAGAGCCATATAAGGTAAACACGTGATGGGAAGTCACAGTAGTCCTCCCCAGGCTCCACCCAGCATTTGCTTACCGGCATTTAGTTACATTTTGTTCTAAAATATCAATTAGCACAAATTACATTAATTCTGAAATTGGAGTATATTTTATCACAGGAAAGGTTAAATTAGAAATAAAATGGATAAAAAAAGCAAAAATGTAATATGTACTTACTACTAAAGCCCTGAATAATTAACTACTATTTCCACCTTAAACCACAATTTTACCATAAAAAGTTACCTGATTGAAGAAATTCAGTGGTCATACTGGTTAAATGACACAACCACTCTACTGTTTTCATCCAAGATCCTGTACGGTTAACAAGAAAATTTTCAACCAAGAGAAGAGTGTCAATCTTGTCCTTAAAATGAAACAAAAAACAGATGCTCAGTCTTTACATCTGTCAGTTTGTCCAGCACTCAGGAAATGCCCCCTGAGTTACGGTTGCTTTAGCTTATGAGGCCTCACACATCGTAAGACTGTGGGATAAGCCGCCAAGATGGTGACATCTGCCCCACAGAACAAAACAAAACAGTGGGTGGTTTGGACAGTACATGAGCCACCCTACTCGATACACAGAGCAAAATTGGAGATAATATTTCAGTGCCTTTCTTAGGTTACAGTAACCTGGTCAATATCCAGTTTTAATTCCGTAGTCCAAAGTCCGAAGTCTACATTCTGTGACCCAATGATAGGGTTAAGTGCAATCATAGCATTAGTTGTTTACATTTAAAACTGTTGCTAATGGCATTGATTTCAATCAAAACCAGTAAACGAGTGCACTACGGTATTTAAAAATATTTAATACCTTTTCATGTTTATTATCTGTTCTCAAAAGGGCAAGAAAATATTAGCCAGTGAGATGTGTTTCTGAGTCATTTGATAACCGGATATAGCATTGCGTGCAACGAAAACACAAAAACTTGTTTCCGGTAACGCACACAATTCTTTAATACATGTTTTCCCCAGTAATCTGTCGCGTTGTGTTCCGTGGTCAAGTGGTCATCGCAATTGCCATTGAATGAATAGATATACCTAGTTTGAATCCTACTTGGGCTGTCTTCTCTGAAAAGCGTCTCTACGAGGCAAAGAAATCTTACGCATGCGCAGCCAAATCATGACCCCAAAAAAACACAAACTAGACGCTCCATGAGCATACACTGGGTTGCCTGTGGTACGTGTTACTCAAAAACAGAAGGGACTGAGTTAGGTGGTATTAAACTGCAGCGTTCCAGGCAATTTTTTCAAGTCGGGGATCATTAAGACCATTCAAGGGGTCACCCAGAAGTCGTACCAGCAGAGGCCCTTTGGCTCACACGTTCATACGACGAACAGATCTTTTTCTGAGGTTAAACACCTTGCTACCGGCCTATTAATCATTTGTCAGAAAGAAGAAATTCCTGTCATCTTGAGAAAAAATAGACACGCATTGCTTACGTGTGGTAGTGCAGTAACACAGCGCTTTATTCCATATTGTCAACTGAGCTGCGTTTTGTCTTCCAGGAGATTCAAGCTGTCTTTGCACAATATTGTTTTGGTAATGAATATCATTGTAGTGCCATGGTAGAAGTCTTAGGTAAATAACCCCCTGAGAAGACATGTGGTTACTAGCAAAGTACTGAACCCAGAATGATTGAAGAAAATAAAAGGAAATCGAGAATCATTTGCTTCTGGGCTGACTTGTTGATCATTTTCAAGTTCCCTCACAGCTTCTTTTCACCACAAGTTTAAGCGTGTACTCTGAGCATCCGACAGCTTTGTAATACAAAAGTTCACTGAAGTTGACCCTATCCGGCGAGGTTAGTATCTGGACGGGTAACCTAAAAAATATACCACTTTGTAACAGAAGCGTAGGACCGAAAATTCTATTGTAACGCCCAAAAATGCGAACCAAGCAAGGTACAGATTTTGTTAGCTTGTTTTATGGCCTGGTTTTCACTATCGACGCAAATATACGAACAAGGAACACACGCAGGCGCATATACTTGTTATTAATTAGTGTCTATTGTTCTAACACAAGGCTCTAATGAACAACAAACTACTGAGTGTGCGTATGCTTCTTGTGTTTATGCTTGTGTCGCTATTGAAAACCAGGCTTATGCAAAACAAATATTGATACACAGTTTTTAGGACGAACACAAGGAAGTTTTCACGACGGTCGATAGAGAATAAAATATTTTGCCATCAGTAGCCTACGAGCAGGCTCTCCGAGGGACTGGGGTTGGGGGTGGTCTCCCACCGCAGAGAGAGAGCCTGCTCATAGGCTATGCCATCAGCAACAAAATTTATGACATGAAAACAACATTACTTTTGAACCGCGAATATAAAAAGTTACGATCAGTGACAAACATTTTGGGAGATTTTTTCTACGTTCAATTTTGTTATTGTACTTTTGCCTTCACAAGTAAATCGCAAAATCGAAAGTGACATCGAATTCAGCAGGCGCCGTGATCAAGTTACCGCGGCATGTTTACTCACGAAACAGGGAAGCATCTGTGTCAAATGATGGCAAGATACAAGGTTTTTGTTTTTGTTAGTTTTCTTTTTCTTTCAAGTGTTATAAAGTTTGACACAATCGCCCAACTCTTGAGGTTGACCATTGTTTCTGCAAAGTCAAAAATTTACTCTCCAAGACGATGTTATTTATCACCAGGTAATTCCATCATTTTGGAAATAGCAGCTACTTTATTATTCATCAGCGTCACAATTTTTTGCTGAATTTGGGGCTCATTTTGTTGAAACTCAAGCAGGCTTCCAACAGACCTGTTTATTTTCGTGACTTATGCACGCGTTGCTTACAGAGCACTATCACAAAAATCCTCCTGTATCACATTTCAACCCAGGTATGCAAATGTGTTAAGCTCGAAAATTACACAACATGATATTAAAATTCAAAAAGGCTAGAAATCCCACAAAAACCTTTTCCAGTGAAAAGTTTATTGAAACAAACAACATATTTGCTATTAGAGGCAACAACCCATTCCTAAGACACACAATCCGTGTCACAAAGCATGTGCAATTAAATAAATTTCTGACGGTTCACATCAAACCCTCTTCGAAAGAACCTTGACCGTAAATAATGAAGCACAAACGAGACATTCAAATACTTCTTCACTGCCACATTTCCAATTTTTTTACCTTTGCAGAGTTGAGTACAAAATAAATGCAAATTGCCAGGCAACTAAGATGCAACTTCAGTAAACACTATGATATTATTCATGAATTATCTTTGAAAAATGCGTGGTTACCCCCAATAGACCCATATCACTCAATGTCCAAACAAATGATTTTGCCCGTCGAATCTCTCATTCAGTGTGAGGCTGGGCGGGCAAAGACAATGGAAAGACAATGGAAAGACAAAGCCTTTATTCCCCACAGACTCCAAAATGGCCGCCGAGTGATAAAGGTGAATTTTCTTTTTGGATTTCAACAACTCTTGTTAAGATCTACATTTCCTGCATAATCACACACCGGGGCAAAAATATCTTTAATTAGTAGGCACCGTCCTTAAATGTTTTCCTGTGTGCACCAGAGAAATCTACGCATTACCCTAGTCCCCTCAAACCTAACAAAATACGCACAGAAGACTCTATGCACAAAGACACCACTTAGCACGGGAGTGACAGACAAGACTTTTACCGACACGGACAAAAATAAAAAAAACTGAGAAATAATACATATTTTCCGACTGGGATTGCGATACTGGCAACCCAGTAAAAAAGAAGAGTCAGAGCCGAATCCTATACTCTGTTCTTTGAACAAAGTAATATGTGTTACATTACAGAGTCTTGTAAAATTCAATAATAATTCATAAGTATAAAAACCACCAGAAATGCACTATTCAGGTCACGTGCATGGTTGTGTAAATAGTGATAAAGTCAAACTGTCTGAAAGCACGGGAAGGGTTTGAAAGGGTAGCATGGAAAAGCTGGGGTTGATGAATGAATTAATACAATAATTTAAAATAATTATTACTTCATTACTTCTCATTCAGCACTGCCTCTTTATTTTCCACTGTACAGTTATTCAAAACTGGACTAAGGACATAACGACAAGCATCACAAGACACAGTACTTTTCCTCCCTTTGCATCTTATCCTTGTTTGCTTCCACACAAACAATAGAGCAGTCCTTACTTTGCAAACTATCTGTAATTCCTATACTTCAGTGTGCCGAACAACTTTGTCTTGAACTTAAAGTACAATTGGGAATATTGAGGCTTGCTACAACTTCACCGGATGTTTCATCATCTACAATACTTGACCAAATATGATCTTTTGCAGAACACGTTTCTTGTTTGAAAACATAAAATTTTATTTCCGGTCACGCAACACAATTCTTTAATACATATTTTCCCGTTAATAACATGGGTGACAAAGTACTCCTTAATTTGGCACGAAATTTCAGCATTAATGTGACATTACAATGTTGTCATGGCAACTTTTCCTGCAGTGCCAAAATGGCATGGTTTGAAAATTAAGGAGTAATTTGTCACCCATGATATTAATAGCTAATCAAATAGTATACTCGTGAAATTAGGGAAGAATTTCACTTGCGTTTTGTCCAAAATCAAATATTTTCCCTCGCAAAACGATTTGATTTTGGACAAGACGCAAGTGAAATTATTCCCTAATTTCACTCGTTGCCATTTGATTACCCATACTAAAGTTATTACCCATACTAATCTGTTGCGTACTCTTCCGTGGTTTAGTGGTCATCGCGATTGCCTCTGAAGGAAGAGATACCGCGTTCGAATCCTAGTTAGACTGTTGTATGAGACAAAGAAATCTTACGCATGTGCAACCAGAGCACTACCCCACCCCCCCTCCCCCTCCAAAAAAAAAAAAAGAAAGAAATAAATAAAAAGTCTAAAGTCCAACTAAACCTAACCCTGTACCTTAAGATTAAACTTTAGTGAAGGCTTTAGAAGGGTTCTACAAGCCACTGATAAGATAGTTACATTTTTTATGCTGAACAAATGACACTTGTTTGTTCCCAACATACCTGAAGGTAACTTTCAACATCAGGACCAGGGTTTCCTTTTAGCTCCTTGGGACTCCCCTCCACCAAGTAAAAAAGGTTTTTCAAACCACACCTCTGAAAATGCAGTCACTCAATTATTTCATACCTGCACTAACCATCAACACATACATCTGTAGGGGTAACAGAACCTCAGTTTAAAAACAGTAACAACAACAACAACTAACGTTCCATCATTACGCATGCCACAACCACACTCTCAGAAAATTTGGGAACCAGTTAAAACATTAGGATAATAGAACATTTTAACCAACCGCAAATAAGTGAGGGCCAAATATGTTTGTTGTTTAGCAATCACGTATGGACAAAATCACTATTACAATATAGGTATGTATTTCATGAACACTTTTTCCTTTAGGACAACATGACCAATTACATCAATTTCTAGTATTAACAAAAATAAACTAGAAATAGTTTTCACTACATCTGCCCCCACCTAGGATAATACGGATGGCAGTTGAGGTGTTTTCCAATTATTATGTGCTGCACATTGTAATGCCTTCATATTATTTTACGTGTAATTAGGTAGGTAAATGAAAGTGAAAGATGCAAGAAACGATGGGCAACAACAAACAGCATTTACTTTTAACTTCCATCAAACTTTATTTGATATGCTATCAACTGAAAAGCAATTTACAAAATTTTGGAAAATGCCTTGAAAATATGATAGTAAAATAGGAACAGGAACATTCAATGACTAGAAAGCAACATTTTGTTGTCATCTTTTTTACCCTTTTGGTTCTTTCCACAGTACCTTGAAATACCATAAAATAGGAACAAATGCGCTTATTATCTGTGAATAACTGTTGTAAAAATGATCGAAGATTGTTTGAAAATGTTGAGACTACACTGTATGCGTTTGCTTTCAGAGGTTGGGTCTAGCAGTTTGTGGCCAAGTCTGCCGCCCCTGTTTCTGATTTCATTTGTGTCTGACAAATCGTTGCCTCTGTTTATGATTTGTGCATGAAAAATCGATTTCTGACCCAGTCAATATGATTTCCATCAGGTACTGTAATCTTTGATTTTCAAAGTAAAAGGAATCGCCGTAAAGATCCGAAAATTACTCACCTTCAATCGTTATGCTTCCTGTGACTCGTGACTTAAGTTACCTAGGACACCTCACTAACTCGGTGAACAATACTGATACTGCCTTGCGCGCCCTGTTATGCAATACCAATACCACCTTGCGCTAGGTTGAGCAAATTGAGATTGCTTTCCCCTAAACAATATCTATCAATTTACATATTAAAATAATTTTTTTGTTTTACGCAGGGATTTCTAGGTTGCCTCCTCGAGGTTTGGCCTCTGGGCCAAAACCCTGCGGGTTCAGTGATAAAAAAACACTACAAGGTTGGGGTGAATTTTTAGGACTGATCTCCAGTAGAACAAGGGTGTTAATAAACTTTGCACTTTTTGCAGATGGAGATGCAGGCCTTTTCACATTTTTTACCTTCATCCTTGTAACTTGGTTAACAAATCTTGTAGTTTTCAAGCTAGACCATAGGTCATCCCAAGTTTTCCTCTCCACAACCATAGGAAGAACCTACATATGAGAAGAATCAACACCTAATCAGCCCACTTGGGCCAATACATCCTCCTCTATGTAACCACTGTGCGGATTGCTTAACATTTAAACATGTTTTAAAATTCCTTAATTTAAGAAATTTAAATTCTACCTTTATGAGTCCGACACAAAAGTATAACCTTTAAAACCCACAAGAATCTTTCACATGGACCCTGTAATGCCACATACGGAAGTTTGTTTTTACAAACAATTAACAGCTTTGGATTGAACAGAAAATAAAGAAGGGGACAACTTTAAAAAATTTTAACAGTAAAAAATATTTTTGGTAGTTTGGAGGGAAGCTTGAAGCTGCAAATCTACGACAGGTTAGCAGTACGTTGATGCGTATAGTGAGATGTGTTTATGCATTTTTTTGCTTCTAAAGCGAATTAATTTTGCATGTTTGCTTGACTTTGCTTACAAAACACTTTCACCAACCAGTTCCTCGTCAGGTATATCCCTGGCAGTATCAGGGTTAGCTCCAGGTGGCAGCAATACCCAAAGGAAGTCACCAACAGGCAGCTTTCTGGTCTTAGCAGCAAGTCCTTTCTGTCCGGCCACTCTTACAAATCGTTCTCTTAATGGCTCTTCGCTGTCAACAAGCAGGCAAACTTGCCGATTTTCAAGAACTGGTCTAGAAAAGGTCAGACATAAAAAAGGTGACCCAATAAAGCTGAACTGTGACTATTATAATTTTAAGGTATTTTCCCTTCGTAAGGCAAATCTCTACATCTAGGGAAAACACATGCCACTGGAGAATTCAAGGAATGGTTTTTCTTCTGAAAGTTCTTTCTGTTCCATCTATTACAACTCAGCCAATAGCATTTCTGATTAATAATGATAATGATAATGATAACAACAACAATTATTTTCACCCATTACCACAGTCAAAAACTATTTGTAAGCTGTGTTATTATTCTCCAACATATAAGACCATTGCCTGGCAGACAGAGGATATTACATGGCCGCACGGAGATACGAAATTTCTCTTCGAGTGTTGAAAATATTTCATCACTCGAAGAGAAATTTCGTATCTCCAAGCTGCCATGTAATATTCCATTTATAATCATATAAACCCCAATGATCATGAAATACTAAATCGTTTCACAAAGGCCAAAATTGAAATGTGCAATCTCTTCATAGATAAATAACATCATCGATTGCAGTTCATGACCTGTACCTCGTTTAAAACAAAGACAAACCTGAGTCTCACAACTGGTATGGTTGGAACTGAAGATGCTTGACAGAGATTTTGAAATGCATAATCAAATTCAGAACACCTAGCACCTAAATGCTGTCCTTTTTCCATTAGAGAATATCTACAAATTCACAAAAATGACTAATTAACAATAGCAATATAAAATTTTGTTCCATGCCAGTTGACATGTGCATGTAAGTATATATAAGCACCATATCAAACAAATCTTGCAATTTGAATATCTTTGTAGAACAAAGAACGTAGGATGGTGGTAGTGGGAAAGTTGTAATTATCAATCAGTACATGTAATAGACAAAAACATTCATGCGGCAAATAATAAAAGTCGAGGCTCACATTGCAACAAGGTTGACAATCAGACACAGTTTGATGCTCTTCCAGTCTGAAGAAATTTGAATGTAGCTTTTAAAGTTACAATTCAAAGACCCAATGTTTTGACATTCGTGTCTAGTGTCTTCATCAGATATAATCAAAGGAAGGGGTGCATAAATTAAAGTAATTAATGTGCTCTTTTCTTTAATAAGACACACATAGGCGTCAAGTAAAAGCCTACCTTCATCACGGTTCATGGAGCGTAGGTGGCACTGATGTGCAAAGCTTAACAAATAACAGCACTAATATGGCACCACCGGTTGGTGGTGATAATTGTGAATTTAAGTTACAATCAAATTTCTTCAGACTAGAGCAGCATCAAACTATGTCTGATTTATGCTGCAATTTTCAAATGATTAGAGGTCCTGGGATTAGGGTTACAATTATGTAACTTTCTAAGCACAAAAAAGGAGACCTTAGTCTGAGATCAAAGAGATGTCACAGTCTGGCATTATTAACCAATGAAATGAAGGTATATTTGAAGTGCAGGTTATAGACGTATGAGAGAAGCGATCCTCGCACTTAACTGGACAATTTAAGCAATTTATACTCCAATCACCCTGAAACGATTATAAAATATTTTGTAACTAATCTTTAATAAACATAAACAGAGCATCAGGGGCAGGCATCTCGTTTATTGATACAGCGAGCGTTTTCAACATACCATAGAGAAATTACATAAGTGAATAAGCAAATAAAGTCAAAGTTGAAAGAGATGCCTTCGAGTGGCTCTTGCATAACTTACAAAATCTTAAGTAACCTAGAAAACCCATAGGGGTTCATCATAAGTGCGAGCATGCCTAAAATACTTCTACAATTAACACGAATCTGAACATACTCCATTGTCATTAGCGAAGCATTACAAAATATATTGTCTCTTATAGACACACCTAAAAAATTCAGGTCACGTGGTTCCAAAGGGATTTGAACCCATGACCAAATCGACCTGCTCCCAATTGTGTGGCTTCATAGCATTGCAGAAATCATAAGTTTGAATCCTGTTGGACCCACTGGAATTTTTCAGGTGTGTCTATAAGAAACAATAACTTTTAATATTGCTTAAATTGTCCAGTTAAGTGCGAGGATCACTTCTCTCAATTGATTATTAACCAAATTTAATGTGCAAGTAAGTTTCCATCTCATTGATTAAAAGCTAACTGGACTGTTCACAAGAACAAACAATAGCTTCAAACAAAGATAAATGTACAGATTACTTGGACAGAAAACAAGAGTAAAGGAAACCTGGGATTTTTCATTTTACCAAGATTTCACTTCAATTTGACCTAAACCAATGCAATGATCCAGACCAAAGTATAACTAACTCCTCTGAGATAAGCTTAGGGACTCCATGAACACTTCACAAGCGGGTCTTTTACAACAGTTCATTTGTTCTTCGTTTAGGGACATTAAGGGCAAAAAAGTGTTGGTAACAGCACAGTTGTTTTCATTGCATTATTATAAACGTTTCAACACATTAAAGTTAATTACACTACCAAGGATGAATTGTTTACTGTAGCAGAGAAGTAGCAACAAGTGCTACAAAAACTGCTATAAAATGTGCATAACATAAAGAAAATAAAACTCCTTATCATTTACTTTGGTGTTTTGGCTTCCTTTAATACAAGCTGGTTCTTTACCAATGTATTTTCTAATGAATCAAATCCTCCAAACCACCTTCCTGTGCATGTGACAATAACAAATGAACATTAAAGGGGACTGTGTTACACCCTACTGGCATTACTTCAAATGTTTTAGTATAGATGAGCACTAAAAAATTATATTGCTAAAAGAAATACTATGAAGATGAAGTTCAGAGAAGCTTAATAATAATTATTACAAAAAGGTGATGATCAATTCTGCTTTAAACAAGGTTACAATAAAGGTTACAATAAACAGTAAACTACGCACTGGTAGCTCAGTTGATCAAGCATTGGGCTGCCATGAGGCAGGTTGTGAGTTCAACTCCAGCCAGACCAACAATCGGGGTCCTAAAATAACTGAGGAGAAAGTGCTGCCTTTGTAATTACATCCGTAACTTGTTAGGATTTCACATCTTCTCGGATAAGGACTATAAAACTGTGGACCCCATCTCACAAACCTTGTTCAAAAAAATTCTGTGGGACATCAAAGATCCCACACACTGATAAAAAAAAATCAGACCACGGAGTTCCTGATGTTGTGTTCTGGTCTGATTGAGGGCCACAAGTTCATTAGCCTTATATGGCTACTACGTCACCTTGTTTTATTTCCAAATCTGAGTTGGTTAAAGGCTGTGCTCTGAGTTTCAGCTCATCTGCAGTTAGACTCATTTTCTTGGGAACTTCATTGGATGCCCTGCAAGAGAAACAAAAGCTGCAATCTAATAAATAAATCAGGTAACTGCATCTGTATCTGTAAGTGTTGTTTTGTGATTAAAATGGCTAGTACAGCATGTAGTTTGTTTGTCAAAGTAGTGTGCTAAG
>NC_090871.1:5283479-5363479 GCF_036669935.1 Montipora foliosa
CGCAATAGCGCTCTAGTCCATGATTTGAGAGATAAATATCTTAGGTTTGATTGACAGGACTTCACACTACACTCTACATGTACTTCAGAAAACTTGGTGGTTGGGAACAGCAAAGACCCTAGAAACGTATGGCAGGTATAGAGATAAGTCACAGCTTATGTTTTGGGAATTAGGGTCACTTTGTTACCTTAAAGTGTGAACTAAAAAATAATTGCTAAACAACAATAATAATGACAATAACATTTGGGTGATGAATGTAATCAGCATAGATAAATAAAGGCTATTTTATTTAGAAGAGACATGCAAGACTAGAGCAAGGTAAGTACCAAAAAATGAACTTGCATACAGTATCTCCCTAGGTTAAGCGATCAGATCCCTGAAGCATGAATGAATTTTTAGATTGTTTAGATGTAAGTCACTAAAAAACAATGAAGGAAAAAAATTTCGAATGGAACATAACCTGAAAAAACAACCAGCAGGAGGCAACAAGTTGGCCCTTTACAAAGCATGGCAAATCAAACCTGTGATTAGAGTTAGGCCATCTGCAGGGAATTTGAGCCTACAAATCTAGCACCCTAACCACTGGGTCACACACTACACTGTACACCAACGCTTCTCCCAGATTGAAAACTTCATGATGCTAGTTTGGAATAAAAAAGCTGAATACCTGTGAAACGCCACCAGCAAAGCAAATGGAGCACGGTATGCCTGCAAAAATACATATATGATTATATATCAGATGTGCAGTATATACTTTGCACTTTTAAAATGATAGTACACTTGTCAGGCTTCTTATGCTTTTTGTGTCCTAAAATTCCATGACTTTTCCAGGACTTTCCAAGACCATACAAGGAAAAATCCATGACCTAGGAAACCCTAATAACGGCTATGAGGGAGACTACCTGAATAATTATACATACATGTGCGTGTTCTAGAATATGAAATGTGATAGGTTCCATTTATGTTTTTTAGTGCATAGAGCTAATTGTCCAGGATTTTCCATGACTTGTCTTCATTTTCCTGGATTTCAAGGCCTGGATTTTACAAGATTAGAAATCCAAGACTTTCCAGGATTTCCATGACCCGTACAAACCCTGACTTGTATTTTGCAATTCAAATGAATTTGACATTCTGTTTGAAACTTCAGTTAGCTTGTTAACATTGACAAAACAGCTTCTATCAGGGCTGTCATTAAGGGCCGGGGATTTCCGCAGGCTGCTATGAGCATGACCTCCGGCTACTTTGACTCTAAATGCACAGCTTCAAGAAAGTCTACACTGATAATAAAGTATCTATGAAAAATGTGAAAACTCTCTCTTTTGTACTAAATTTTCGTTTCAATTCATCCATAGAAGTTTAATTAACGAATACTCGCATCCAAAGACCTTCGAGAGGTTTGCATTGGGCGCACCAGTGGCTCAGTTCATTGAGCGTCGGGCTCAGTTCATTGGGTGTCGGGCTGTCACGCAGGAGGTCGCAGGTTCGAACCCCGGCTGGATCAATACTCAGGATCTTAAAATAACTGAGGAGAAAGTGCTGCCTTTGTAATTTCATCTGCAAATGGTTAGACTTCAAGTCTTCTCGGATAAGGACTATAAACCATAGGTCCCGTCTTACAAATAATTATCTTCTATGTTCATAATTTCCCTTTGGGACGTTAAAGAACCCAAGCACTATTCGAGAAGAGTAGGGGGATAAAGTCCCCGGTGTTGTGGCTGTCCTGTTCTCTCCAGCAGAAGTGGCCGGCTTGGCGGTGATGTCTCCAAAAAAAGGCTTGTGGTGTATGAGGCCACCTAGGCAGAAACAGCCACAAGTCAAAAAGGGACTTTGCCGAGTACTGGAACATGTAGATGTAGATGTAGATGTAGATGTGTCAGCATCATTGTATGTGCACACGAAAACTCTCTGTTGTCAATTTCAATGTTCAGAAAGCAGAAGAAACTCTATGCCTTTTTTATTACAAGTGCAGCCTCAATTAAGTTAATCGACTTAAAAGGTATGTACATGTAGAACTCAATGTCTGCCCATTTAAGTTGCCAATGCATGATCATTCAGACTCTTTTTTCTTCCTTTTTCTATTTGTTTCGGATGAAAATGCATTGCGCTGAGCACTCAGGAAAAACAGAAGTGTCACATTTCACTTAAACAAGACATTTTCATCTGCTTTTATTCTAGTGATTGTTCGTATGTTATGATAGAGGAAATTTTGCCATTCAAAGTCAACAAATTTGGAGCGTTAGCAAAAGATAAGAAAGGAAACGGCAGTGAACAGCGTGGCATAGTTCTGTTCTGCTAGTTGTAGCATCAATTGGTTGCCTAGCACGCCAGGTTTTTCTCTTGGTGGTGCAAAAAAATTCAGCACAGAATGTTCTGGAGATACAGTGCTTAACATTTTTATGTTATTTGTTCCTAATTCAAATTATTATTGGGAAAAAACCACACTAAAAAACATCAAGGACAGCAGATTCAACCCTACGAAAAGCAAGAGCCTTTACCCCAACAGTTCCAGACATAACGCCTGTTTCTCGATTGCTAACATCGACATCTTCTTACAGCGCAAGAACACAAAGTTACCTTAGTATTACTTTGACTATGCGGGTACTTTGGTTCTAAGACATCAACGACATGTACAAGAATCCCACGTACGTGCCCATACTTCGTGCAAGGGGTGTGCAGAAAACGAACACCAAAGACCTGGAAAACGAAGACTCCCAAAAAAAATAACATTACCAAACAGAAAATAACAAAACACACCATTCATGTTATTTAAAACGATCGATAAGCTATCTCTTGTGAATTACGGTAGGCTCTTTGTTTTCCACACGCCCAGGCCATTATGTGGAAAATGAAGACCAAAAACGAAGACCACAGAAAACACTAGGGATGGTGTGCTTGGCTAGTCTCTGTTCGTCATCCTATACTGTTGTGGGGTCTTCGTTTTCTACATACCGACCTGGGTATGTAGAAAACGAAGACCCTACCGTAATTCACAGGAGATAGCTTATCGATCGTTTTAAATAACATGAATGATGCGTTTTGTTATTTGCTGTTTGGTATGTTATTTTTTCTGGGGGTCTTCGTTTTCCGGGTCTTCGGTCTTCATTTTCTGCACACCCTTGTACTAACGTACCAAAGGGAACAATAACATAGCTTGTGCACGTCCCGCGTAATTTGTACTAGCGTACTACTGAAGTGCAAGGGACTGAATAAGATAGGTTGCGCACGTCGGTAATTCGTACTAGCGTACTAAAGTGCCAAGGGACTGAATTGGGGGTTTTCATCTGACGTCATGGCAGCCATGGCCGTCTCATCACGTGGATGAAAACGAAGGATAAGATATTTTGTGTGCGTTAGTAATTCGTACTAGCGTACTAAAGTGCTGAGGGACTGCCGAGGGAATGAATAAGAACCGTACGAAAACATCCGTACTCAGTACGTTAGTACTAACGAACCAAGGAATGAATACATGTCTGTACTTAGTATTACGGTAGCAAGGAAATGAATAAGAACTTACGTACACGATCTTACTTAGTGCTACCGTACTAATGAACCAAGGAATGAAAAAGAACAGTACATACACGTCCTTACTTAGTACTAGTTAACATACCAAGGGAATGAATATGAACTTACGTACATGTCCGTACTTAGTACTAGCGTACTCACGTACCAACGGAATAAGTAAGAACATACATGCACGTCCGTAGAAAGACTTTAGACAAAATAGGAATGAGAATAATACGTTAATATGACCTCTTGGGTCTACACGCGCTAACGTCTGCAGTTATCCTAGGAGAGACTTTGGATAATTTTGGCGTAGGAGCTCCCTTGTGCGGTAGTAGTAGTAGTAGTTCCTTTATTTAAACTTGGTTTAAAATCTTCAGTAATAATAGTATTTTAATTACAATCATTTGGTAAGACTTAAAATAGCTCTAAAAAAACTGATCTACAAGATTTCCGAGTGAGAGTTGAATGATCCAAATGCGCGGTTGATTTTCCTCTTAAACTGCCCAATCGATCTGATTGCCCTAATTCTTTCAGGTAGAGAGTAGTTCCACGGTAAGGCACCTCTATAGCTAAAGCTAATTTCGAACAGTGCGCGGCTTGGGTAAGTTTAATTTCCTGAAAGTCATAGTCTGAAAGTCATAGTCTGTCTCTCGCTAACTGAATAATTCACGCATTTTACACTGGGGCCAACCTGTTGAGGGACTTAAAGATCATCATAGCTTTTTGCTTTTTTATTCTTAAAGATAGCTGGTCCCACTTCAATGTTTCAAGAAGAAGGTTTGAGTTTACCTCGCAGTAGGCTCGCAAACTATAGCGTAAGAAGAGGCAAGTACTTACCGACTACTTTTTAGGCTTCGAAAAGTGACTGCATGTGCACGAGAAGGACTTGGGTTTAGTTATCTCTAATAACCTGACTTGGGACTCTGATGTGGACTTAATTACGGCAAAAGCTAACAAACTTCTCGGCCTACTTAAGAGGTCTTGCTCATTGTTAACTAAAGTTGCAGTAAGGAGGTGTCTTTACTTAGCAATAGTGAAACCCCACTTATGTTACGCTACTGAAGTATGGTCTCCAGCTCCAAAGTCACTGACATTTAAGATTGAGCGAGTTCAGAGGCCGGCCACGAGATGGATTTTACTACAAAGAGAGACTGATCTCTCTGAACATGATTCCTCTTGCTTACAACAGAGAAATTAAAGACATTTTAATCTTTTGTAAGACCATCCACGGCTACATTGCTATAGATATTAGCAATTACGTAACTATTAATAATCACCCGAGTGCGTGTTGCGGCCAGAAAGCTGGCTATTGTCTCACTGTCCCGGCCTGAAAGACCTGCACTTTCCAAGGCTCATATTTCGTTCATATTGTAAGAATGTGGAACACTGTACGTAGTATAGCTATCCCCGACAGGTTCTCTAGCCCGGGCTCTGTTAAGTCCTTTTCGATTAATATTTTGACGTCTCTCTTAACGTCAGTTTATGATCTCAGTCTCTGCAAAGTTTAAAAAGTCTCTGGAGCGGCTTTAGAGCCACCTTAAAATTTTTCAATTGTGAAGGTGACCATGAATCTGCTCCAGAGCATTTTTTAACTTTGCAGAAAGTTTTATCCTAGCGTGCTCGTTACTCTGCAGCAATAAAAAATTAGGTTCACCGAGTTCGTTTTTTAGACACGTGTTTAAAGACAAAATATAGCCTATTTTTAGATGGCTCTCTTTTGTTTCCATGGGAACCCATTACGTCATATTAATGAGTGCATCTATTGGTGGTTAATATGGCATCATAACATTACCATTAAGTGAAAAAGTTTGGTAGATTCAATCCTTCCAAATAGTACAGTTTGTTGAAAGTGTCAAAACTGGTTAGAGCCTACTTACATGTAAACGGCGGAAAAGGCGGCATTTAAGTAAACTTCAGCTTTAAAGTCGCTTAAACACAAGTTAAAGTTCCCAAGTGTAGTTAGAAATTTTTGTTTGGAGGAGATAGCGGGAGGCTTAAAATAGAGGGCATGAAATCGGGGGCGGATTGAAAACACTGGCTTGTTTTCATAAGACAGGTCAGCATTCCAAGAAGTTCATTTTGCTACACTTAGACATCTTATGTATAATTGTTGTAAATTTTGACAAGTGGATTGATTATATGAAAATAAAGCACATTCCACAAGAACTACATGTTGGGCGTGGTTGAGGAACGCGTGGTGATGACCCAAAGTGTCGCGTGGGATGCTACTGTCACGTAGGTTCAAAAAGTGACTTATCCGCTGAGATTTTGCAACCTGAACAGTCCTTGTATGAGAATAAATACTCATAGATGTAGCCCTCAGAAGACGGCTACAGGCTTTTTATGATAAAACTCGATGACATATGCTTTTGTTAGCTTCCGGCCGCCATGTCTGTGCCCCTCAGAGGGACACAAACATGGCATCTCCATACAAAGCCTTATAAATTAGAGTAAAACCAGACCTGA
The DNA here is from genome assembly GCF_036669935.1 of Montipora foliosa. NCBI lineage: Eukaryota > Metazoa > Cnidaria > Anthozoa > Scleractinia > Acroporidae > Montipora > Montipora foliosa. The sequence goes on from NC_090871.1 coordinate 5,289,450, forward strand.
ACCTTTGCGAGACTATTTGATTCTCCTTGATTCTTGACTTTATTTGTTGAATGGTTTTGATGATGGTGTGACAGTAAAAACCAGCAATTCCCAAGCCCTTAGTACGTACGTACGCTAGTATATAGGTTGAGTTTGAGAATATACAGTGAGTACGCAAGTACTAATGCTATTCCGATTGTTAGGGAGATTGTTCACCGGTTGTTCGTACGCTTAGTTTGTAATCACGTTAGTACGTGCAGAACCTTCGATTACTGAGGCGCTTAGTACGCTAGTACTAGTGCTATTCCGATTGTTGGGGCGCTTATTCATCAGTTGTTTGTACGCTTGGTACGTATGTACCCTAGTATATGTATATATAGGTTGAGTTTGATAATATTCAGTTAGTATGCTAGTACTAGTGCTATTCCGATTGTTAGGGAGATTGTTCATCAGTTGTTCGTATGCTTAGTAAGTACGTACATTAATGTTGAGTTTGATAATATTCAGTTAGTACGCTAGTACTAGTGCTATTCCAATTGTTAGGGCGATTATTCACCGGTTGTTCGTACGCTTAGCATGTAATCATGTTAGTACATAAAGAATCTTCGGGCTATGAAGGCGCTTATTACGCTAGTACTAGTGCTATTCCGATTGTTAGGGCGATTGTCCATCAGTTGTTCGTATGCTTAGTACGTAATCATGTTAGTACATGCAGAATCTTCGGTTAATCTTCGGTTCATGCTATCGAATGACAATTAATAGGCCAAAAGGTAAAGCCACCTGTACGCTTATCTTTGGGTACGCTATTAGTAATACACGCCATTGGTAAGGGTAGTTTACTGGGCATGTGGGTTAGTGCTTTAGTACCAATGACTAAGAGTAAAAAGTACACAAAAGTCTCCTAAAACAGGCAGCATATGATAGTTTTCTTATGAAGAGAACAGTAGTATACCTTGCTAAACACTAAAGGATCTATAACCCGTTGTAATGTCCTGGCATCAAACAGATGCTTTACCTATTAATCTGACTTCAGCTATCTATGCACGAGGACACAGTTTGGGAAACATGTTCATCATAGCTCAGAGTACTGTCCACCTGCAGCAGAAGGAGATAGGGTTACTTTCCTTCCAAGGAGGGTGACATGAAAATCAGCGGGCAACCTTTGAAGCATCTGACTGTGCCCAACACCAGCAGCTTGGTTTTCTCTGGGTTTATGAGAAGGCTGTTCTAGCAGCACCAGCTTGCCATTTTTTCTAAGTCCATGTTGATCTGTTGTACCATATTACTAACCTCAGCAACTGGGAATGAAAGGTATAACTTTGAATCATCAACATATGATTCTAGAGAACACACGTCCGGTATAGAAGAAATGCCGTTGAGGTAAATGGTAAACAAGGCGGGTCCCACTATTGAGCCCTGAGGGACTCTATGTGAGATACCCTGCAAGCTTGAGGTCTCAGCTCCGATCCTGGCACATTGCAGCCGTTCCAAAAGGTAGCTCTTGAACCAATCCAGAGATGCACGGGAAACACCTAACCCCTGTAATTTTGCGAGGTGGGTTGTATGAGCTATGCTGTCGAATGCCTTTGACAAGTCCAGAAGTACCACCAGATGAGTGTGACTTTCTTGGCATCCATACCCTCCAGTGCTTTGTCCGTGATCATAACGTTTGACATGATGTTTGACAAGGCTGGTCAACAGTCACCCCCACCATGGAGTATTGCTTAGATTGCTTGCTGGCCTACATCTCAGCCATTTTTGCTTTCTATATTAAGTCCTTTCCCTCTCCTCCATTTTTTGGTTAATATCCATCTGGTAAGTACCCCACCGATTGTTTCAGTCTGACTGTGCCTGTGGTGTTTGTGGCTCACAAGTGTGCTATCTGTTGTAAATGGGTTTAACAGGCTAAAAATAACCTGAAATGGATAAAGGGGCTTAGTTTCTATAGAAACTGTGGTGCTGCATCGGTGGGGAAGTGAAACATAGAAATGGGGTCCTGATCAACTGGGTTGATAGACCGTATTCATAAATGGTGACAAATAAATTATTCTTTTGTCTTTGTGCTAATGAGACCAACAAGCCTCGTTCCGAAGCAACATTTCTTTTGTATTCTGTTCAAGCAAATGAGGCTAGTTGGTCTTATTAGCACAAGGACAAAAGAATAATTTATTGGCTGCCATTTATTAATACAGTCTATATGGTACTAAATTGACCACCATAGAGAAATTTGAAAGCTGACATCTCGAGAATTAGCCCTTCATTAGAGCAAATTAGGGAATCATGGGTTGTTAGTGTTTTATATAGTGAAAGATGGAGCTATGCTATTGGTGGGGATATAGCAACGTGAATCACAAGAACAAATTCGTTAAAAGAAAAGTGCTTGTTTATTACATGAGGCATAATTTAATTTGGAAAAAGAACCATTGTTGGGCATTCGTTCACCTTTCCATGTTTCCCTGGTGAAGGGAAAGGCCACTGACCACCATGTGTTGGCTAGAATGATCAGGACGGTTAAGTGTTGAGCGACTGCTCCTTGTCATTTTTTTCATGTCTCACAGATGTTGACAAAAGCAGACTCCTTAGTGTCCTCTCTGTTCTGCCCAATCCATATCTTTTTGCATGTACATGTTACATAATAGATAGCATTTGTAGAGGTGCATGTGAAGTGGCCCTGTTATTTTTTCCGCATTGCAGATGAAAGGATATGCTTTACATCAGTGCATGCACATTTAAAAGTGCCCACTGCCAGGCAATTGTTGCCTTTAATCATCGCCTTAAACCTGACGCCCAATACACGCCCAATAAATTGCTCATAAGCAATTCTGCACTTTTACTGCATATGCAATGGTTTGAACTTACTTTTGGGGTGTAGCCCTTGCTTCTTGCTGGTGTAGGTGCAAAGGAGACATCTGGTAAAATAATTGAAAAACATGATACTACCTTTCCTTTTTTTCTCTCGGAAATAACATCTAAAACAATGAATTAAAGAGAAAATGGAGACTTCAAAATTCAGAAACCATCATTTTGGTTGTCAGCCCTCCATCCTATTCCAGAATCTCAAAAACAAGGGATAAAAATACTGTATGCGGTAAGTTAAACTAATCATCTGGACAATTTTTGATGACTTTTTCTCTTGATCTGTAAACCTGACAGCTCAAAGCTTAACTGAGATAAAAAACATGTTAAACAACATTTTCTGACGGCAACAGTAAATCTTTGTGTTAAGCAACCTTGGCCCCAGATCCAGGGCTGAGGCTAAGCAGCGTTTAGGCCTTCATGGTTTGAAAACCATCTACTTGCAGGTTGTTCTATTCAAGTAAAGCTATGATCCTCGCAGTTATGAATGCAAATTTAGCACTTGCGTAGAGAAGCCTAGAAAATTCAGGACAACAGGGTTTGAAACTGTGACCTCGCGATACCGGTGTGACGCTCTCATCAACTGAGCTATGAAGGCACTGATATTGGGAGCTGGTCATTTGTGGGTTCATATGTTCCTGTGATGAATGAATCAACAAACAAAATGATATATGAGGTTTAACCCTAAACCTATTATTATTATTGTTATGTCAATGAGAGTACTTCTCCTGGTGGTAAAGTAGAAAGGCAGGGAAGAGAGGGAAAAACAAGTCTAAGTGGACACATGGGGAGAGAACGGTGTTGTGGGAGTGTTTTGTTACAAGTGTTAGGAGGAAGATGGAAAGGTATGTCACGAAGGTGAAGGCTTTTTGGGATGAGAAAGAAGTTAAGAAGTCGGTTACTTTTCTCAAGGATGATTGTCTTAGAGTGGTGAGCAATGAGGACGGGGTACTTCCAAAGACGAGAGCAGTCTTTAGTAGTGAGGGGTGGGTTGATGTTCCTGGTTTGAAAGGTCAGGTTAGGAGGAAAGCGAATTGAGAGGTGAAGGTTGTAGAAGGGCTGATGCATAATCTTGTGAAGGAGGGGATGTCAGTGTTGGAGATCAATAAGCATTTGTACATGTATACTGGGTTGTATGTAGTTGGGGCCAGGTTGGGCTGATGGAAAAGCAGAAAGGTAACAACTTTGACAAGAAGAAAATGGGGTGGCAAAGAAGGATTGAGAAGAGCATTGAGGAATGGCGACAGGATCTGGCAAGGGATCAGGACATCAGGAAGGGAAATAGGAGGTATCAGGTTGTCAAGAAGAGAACAGTTGCAGTGAGTTCGTTGTTGAAGAGGAAGGTCCAGTCTGGGAGCAAGAAAATTTGGTTTGTAGAAAACTGTACAAAGGTTAGACAGAACACCTCGCTCAAGAATAACCAGAGGCAAACTCAGGGCCGAACCCAAGCACTAAATGCAAGAAAGGCAACAAGATTCCAGAGTGGTATTTGGTCGGTGAAGAAGAGGCATAATGAGGACGCTACAGTAGTTGGCTGGACATGGTGAAGGACAGGATGGGTAATGTGGAGGAGCAAGAGAAAGTCAAGATTAGTGTCAAGGATGTGGAAAATAAAATTAGAAAGATGGTGAATTGGAAGGTTCCAGGTCCAGATGGTGTAAGGGGGTTTTGGTTTAAGAGGTTTAAGACATTAGATTGATTTTGGAGAATTTGCAGGGTAGTTTGAACAGTGGGGAGGTGCCAGTGTGGATAGTAAAGGAGAGGATGGTATGATACAAAAGGCCCGTGCCAAGACAACATCTGCTAGCAACTACAGCTATTGAATGTGGGAGGTACTCATTGGGATTGTGGCAGAGAAACTGTGTGGACATTTGCAGGGTAATAGGTTGTTTCCAGATGAGCAGAAGGGCTGTAGGAAGAGGTCAGAGGGTATGAAGGTTTGTTGTGAAGGAATTGTGTTGCAGGATGGTCAGGTTGATGAGAAATGGTATAAGTACTGGGTGTGTTGGAGAGTGCTGACATTATCCAGAAGGAGAAGGTCAGGCAGTAGAATTTGAGGAGGGTGAAACTGGTGGCAAGGTCAAAGTCATATGGTGGGAATTTGATTAGGGTGATAAATGCACAGGCTATAAGTGTAACAAGGTACAGCACAGGGATTTTGGATTGGAGAGATCTGGAACTAAGGGCGATGGATGTGAAGACAAACGAGAGGTTGACAATATTTGGGGCATTCCACAAGAAGGGGAGTGTAGTGAGTTTGTACATGAAGTGCAAGGATGGTCAAAGGGCATTCATCAGTGTGTAGTACGATTGTTTGCAGGAGGAGGAACTTGGTCTGCTTGTATATGTCAAAAAGGTAAGTGAAGAGTGGATGTTGAAGGTTGCATGCTGCCGAGACATTGCATATGGGAGAAACAAAGAATGAGCACAAGAAGTGGGTGGAGAAAGCAAGTGGTTTGAATTGGAAATGGGAATAGCAATTCTTGTTCTTGAGAACTCACCTTTCAACTGGTGATTACGTCTTGTAACTCCCCTGTGAAGTACAACTGCACATTCATCACAGAGCACCAAAGGTGGTTGACAGTCAGAACAGAACTGTGTAGCAAGATTCACTTCACAGTCCTCACATGTTCTTTGCTTCTGAGGAGCTCTTTTTCCAATCTTGGTATTCCTAGTTTCCCTTTGTCTTCCACTGTCATCACATGCTTTGTTATTTCCAGCTGTGCCTAATGCTGAAGCCCTAGTAAGCAACACATTGGTCTTAGTTTTGAAAGTGAGCTATCACGATGACATGTGTTGTCTATAGTAAAAGGGCCTCTTTTCACTGAACCTGTTGACAGAACCTATTCAGATTATGATTTTGATCAATCTATGAACATGGAGTATCACATCTCTAATGTTTGCAAAATAGGTTTTTATCATAATTATGTGACCTTTCACGTGAAAAGGAGACTTATAGATTTCATGGTGAACCTTGAAATAATTATACCGGTATTTCACTCTCATGGCACATAAATTTAATATTCACTCTGTGAAATTGAATTTTCACCGGATGTTCAATCTTGTTCCAAATCTTTTCACTATGCTCAATGAAAAAGTTCACGGAGTGAAATCGAGGACTGGGAAATGGAGTCACGTAGTGAACTCACTTATGTTCAAGCCATGACATTATGTTGCTAGGCCATCCAGAATAACAGGAAAATTGTTTTCCAATTGAAATTGCGTCAAACAAGGATAAACAGTTTTGTCTTCGGAAATCAAATAATGGTATTTATATCTTCTCGTGTGAAATGTTTAACTTTTTATGGGGTGTCATTTTGGTATTTTCTGCAAAATCGAAGTTGGTACGATTATTTTGCTTTGTTGAGAGAACGATTTATAATTTGGATTAAAGCAACGACTGAAACGAATTACGCTACCGAGCAAAACAATTCTCAATAATCAACGATACACTATGAAATAGACATCCCCCAATAATGACCTAGAGTTCCTTCTGCAGTAAATTAACCGGCCTCAGCTAATTTATGGGAATATTTCTGCTGCTGTTTGCCTGCATCCTTGCTTTTGAAGTTTTGCTCAAGCTTATTCGGTTCAAAAATTGAAGTCTTAATTGAATTTCGAAAACATGAGAAATATGGTTGCCTCCTGTTACTGTACAGTGCACGACAAGTTGGATGTTTACAGAATTCTGTGTATGCAAATGTAGGAGCACATTTTTGCGAACAGTACAAACACCGAAAAGATGTGTCATGTCTGTGTAACATTGACATTGGCGAAAATGTTCAGAAAATCTTGTGACAAGTTCTGGCAGATTTTGGGGAATAATGTTGCTCAATTTTTCCCAAAATTTATGCGCTCTCACAGGCTAAGATTCTAGAAAAAAGTACTCATAATAGGTTTGGATTTTAAGTGCATTTAATTTTGAGCACACAAAAATTTGGTTTTATCAACGGAGTTGATAATGTAAATTGGCCACCGTACAGAGATTCTAAAAGCTGACGTTTCGAGCGTTAGCCCTTCGTCAGAGCGAATGACGAAGGAAGAATGGAGCTCTGACGAAGGGCTAACGCTCGAAACGTCAGCTTTTAGAATCTCTGTACGGTGGCCAATTTACATTATCAACTCCGTTGATAAAACCAAATTTTTGTATACTACTTCCCCACCGACACAGCACCACAGTTTCTTTAGAGACTACCCCTTCATTCATTAATTTTGAGCAGTTTGTCTCCCCACTTGGCACAATCTAAAAACATACTATAAAGCGAGTTGCTGTGATTTTTTCAAATTGCCCCAAAGATTAATGCTCATAATTTATTTTCTGCTTGGTGATCTCAAAAAGAGGTTTAGATCACCGATCGTCCTTCCTGAAAAATGCGCAGTACTCACATGCTCGCAAAATCCATAATTTTGCTGGCATGCATGTTTCTTCACTTGAGTTACGACAACTTTATAGTAGACAAATATTAATGAGCATCAAAAGGTTCATGTCACTGCTAGAAATCCAAACTCAACATATTGATAATGAAATTAATTAACTTTGAGGACTTTTTTTTGACGGAGTGAATCATTTCACGCTGTGAATTTTTTCATGGCGTGAGGTTTTGGTTGTTTTTTCACAGCCCGGCGTGAATGATTTCACGGTGGTAAGATAAAATCTCATGCCGAGTTCACGCCATATAAGAGGTATTTCACAGAAGTTCACCTTGTTTCACTGCGTCTACCGCTAAATCAGCATCACCGTGACATTTTCAGAAGCCCCCTTTTCGCATAAAAGGTCACATATTCGAAATATAGCTAAGATCAGGAACTGCCTAGCTCAAAAGGACACTGAGATACTGGTGCATGCCTTTGTCTCCTCTAAATTGGACAACTGCAATTTTCTACTCTGTGGGCTACCCATATACCTACGCCTGGGGGGAAGGGGGGGAGGGGTTCAAACAATGCAACTAAAAGATTTATTTTGTTGAAATAAATTGTTTAGACGAGGAGAAATGAATAGGAAGTGTCTCAACAATTTTGTCCAGGATTGTAGGTTAAAATCATTTTGACCAGAAATCAAATTAAACCTGAAACCCACAACATGTTAAGCCACTCTCTGCAGCAGAAAGTGCCGTAAAAGGACTCCTTCTTTAAATAAAGAGTTGCACAATGCTTTAAAAGTTTGGAAAAGATTTCTCATAATCCACTTTGTAAACTTAAGATGCAAAACTACCTAAACTTACGTTTTTAGGCAAAACAATCTAACACTGTTATGAGCCTACCTACTCCTGTGACCTGTTGTCCTGCCTGTGCCCTTACAGCTGCTGTCATGCCCATCACTCTTGGCATCAGGCTCTTTAAATTAATTAAGAAAACAATGACATTTTATAGTGGACACACTTTGATCCAAATAAATGTCTGCAATAGAAACAATCCACATTACCCTGTTATAGTTGTTTAGTTTAGTTTATTAAGTGTATATGAAGTCCTTGGATAATCTGTAAAGGAATCTGTCTTGATAAATTGTACATGATTAGATAATTCAGTGACAAAGTTAAACTTGTACACAACATCAAGAAGGTATACAGTAAAAACGTGCATGTAAGAACCCACATTTTCTGAAGTCTTGGCAAAGTACAATCCTGGATAAAATAATTATTGTTCGGACACTTTTCTCTCTATGTAAACAATTTATTTGTACCACATAAATCTTCCACTTTCGAATCTCCCTCTCCCCCAATGCAATATTGAGGGATAACCCTGTCCATTGCACTTCTTCACAAACAACATTCTCCTCGGTGGGGTCCGGGGAGGGGGATATGTGCAGTTTTGTAGTTGTCATTGTCGAAAGAGACGTAACTTGAGAAAAGTCTCAACGACTTTTGTCCAGGATTGAAGGTTCTTTTACTTTGAGTTATTTTTTGACAATTTATGCTTAGTAGGTTCTTAATTTCTATGAAGGAAATGTGGCTGTTGATTACCAGAAAAATACATAAACTTGGGTTTGGCCCTTAAAAAGACAGTTCAGTATTTACATGTATTCAAGACTGTGTTATAAGTCCAACAAAACCGGCTCCTGTTAGGTAGCTCAAGGATGAATTGGATTAGAACTCGCAAGGGATCCTTAGGTCTATTTCATGGCAAATAATATGAATGCATGCACAATGCGTTTTTTCCATGGTGCAGTTCCCTGAACAGACTGGATCTCTGAGTCAAGTGCATAAGGAGTACAATGTGTTTTTTTTATGATAGAGACAAGATCATCACGACAAATAGATTGCATTGCACTGTACCATTGTTTTGAAGGGAATTATTATAATTATAAACTTGCCATTCAAAACTTATAACTGCAATTATTTACAACTTAAATGTCTTTTGTTATTGAAATTCTCACCTCAAGCAATATGTTACTACTGCAACAAGAGAACTTTACTTTGTGTTATTAAAATAATTATCTCCTGATGCAGATGATATGGCAAAATCTCATTCAAATTTTTGTCATCACAGTGAAGAGCCAACAATAATAATTACTATTCTTTTGGAATGCAATGGTCAAACCTTTACAGGCATTTGTTAATAAAATACTACAGTAACTGTTTCCCCATTAAATTGTCAGTCCATTTTTCTGCAGTTAGTAGTGTGACATTAATGGTGTGTTTTCACTGTCAGGAAACAAGAAAATAAATTTGAAACCATTCAATGAAAAATGTGTAGAACTTGGAATGTTGTAGGAGATAACCACCGTTACAATTCTCAGGTCTGTGCGGTACGTTGTTTCTGAGTTATTTGTTGAAGCCTTTCACCTAAATTATAGAGGTTTGGAGATGTCATGTTGTGAGGATCATACGGCAGTCTGAAATAAACAAAAAATCTGGAGTTCACTTTGTATGAAAGCAGCTACTTTTTAGCCATGAGATAAAATACATGTATATGAACACATCTTCCAATGTACTTGAAACGCTCATGCAAACTGCTAAGATTCATAAAGATAGACATTTTTTCAACCACAGAGCTTTGTATCATCATGCAAGGAGACAATTCTGAATTTCAAAATGGCTGGCACTATTTCTATCCCTCTAACTGACATTTCCCTTTTAATTCAATTTACACAACGTACAATCTCCTTCAAAAGCAAAGAAACAAACATTTTAAACATCCAGAGAATATTCAGAATAAGCGAGACAGTTGAACCCGGATCAATGGCTTCTCCTTACAGTTTCCGATATCCACTGGACTAACGGAGAAAAATTCAGAAGACTGCGAATAATAATTATATCCAGTTCATTGCAAACCTTTATGCCAGGTCCATGAAGACAAGTTACACACTGTACTATATATAAACCTGTTTTTCTTGTGGCCATACACCATTTTTGTAATTTTCACTCTCAGGCAACTCTCAAAGTCAAAATCCTTGGTCCTGCTTGACCTGACTCGCCTAAACAAGTTCTTATACATGTATTATTGGGTATTAAAATGCCAAATTTTCTGTCAGCAAGTTCTTAAGCCACTAGGTTCTTACATGCAGGCTTTTCCTGTAGTCCTTAATGTGCTCAGATTGTTTTAAGTGCCTTAATCCTCAGGATTCTAATAAATGTATCCCCCTTTAATTACTATATAACTTCTTCTAAAAATACACTTACTTGATTTTAGTCCTAATTTCACAGCCTGTCTATCAACAAAATGACCAACAGAATCTTGTTCATGAACATCATTTTGTTCATACTCATCCTTAAGTAACTGCAGGGTTTCAAGTGTTTTCTGTGACATGTGGACAGGTTTTTTACCCGCTGTTTGAAGATACTCATATAACTGATCCAACTCCTCAAAGTATGGAGGCTGTTGTCGTTCTTGACTGTTCAGGTGTAACAAAAATAATATTGACAAAAAAAAAATGTAAGAAAAGATTGATTGTTTACATTGAGTGTGAGTTTGCATTTCACGGCCTGCATGTCATTAATCACGTTCAAAACTGACTGACTGGACCTCAATGGGTTGGATCTCGGGAAAAGTGACATCATTTACGTGTAAACGCAAATTATTATATTTGCCAAACATGATTTTAAAAATCTGAAAGCCCGAAACTCTTCTGCTGCATATTAAGGACGGTGCCTAATTCAAAGGTATTTATATAATGGCCCCGGTTTATGATTATGCAGGAAATGTAGATCGTAACAAGTGTTATTGAAATCCAAAAAGAAAATTGGGGGTAACCACGCATTTTTCAAAGATAATTCATGAATAATATATATATATTTTTTAACATATTTATATACATGTTTGCCCCAAGAGCTAAATGAGCTCATCACGGGGGGCTTACACCAAAATTCTAATTACCACATAAAAAACAAACACGGGCACGGGATACAAAGTAAGTCAAAAAAGACAGTTAAGTTAATTAGGTCAATGATAAAGACCACGAAAAGAAAAACGTTTAGACTCTCTTATAAAGTGCTGGACATGAGAGAAGATTTCAACGTTTTCATTATTTGACATGTCAGAAGAGCCAAACAGAAAAACTTCAACTTTTTGCTGGTCAGAATATTGACCAGAAGCTATACGAGCAGCAGCAGCGAGCAAATCAGATCTGAGGGCAGCATAATTAGGACATTGTAAAAAGAAATGAGTTATAGTCTCATTGTCAAAGCCGCAGCTACAAATAGGTGAAGACTTAACAGCGATCTTAAATAGATAATAATTTAGACCACAAGCGCCTAGACGCAGTCTAGTATGAATTACGGAAGAGTATCTGTCAAGAGCATAATCAAAAGGCGAAAAATACTTTGGAATATTAAAATAATTGACTAACGCTCTCTTAAAAGAGCCAATTGAATCAGATTCACGAATTTCCAAATCAACGTTGTTCCACAATTTAGTTGTGGAAGGGAAAAAAGACCTTTTAAAGCGCTCTGTGCGCACAGGGAAAAGAGTAAAATTTTGAGAAGATCGAAGGTTAAAATGAGTTCTCTCACAGACTCTAGCTGGGAGCAGATCCTTAAGATAAGACGGACTCAAATTTAAATAACAAATAAGCTTATGAATATCGCGTCTAACTTTCATCTCCTCCCACCCCAGCTCTGTCATAAGGCGAATCCTACTTGTTCCCCGCATAGCACCTGTGACGACTTTCCCGGCTTCATACTGAACCGATTCAAGGAGTTCGCTTTCCTCATCAGTACAGCCGTCCCAAAGCACATCAGCATACTCCAAAACAGGTCTGATAACCGACTTATACAATTTTCTGAGTGTATCCCTGCCTACTTTATACCTAATTCCTTTCAACATATTTAATCTTTTACTAGCTTTTTGATAAATACTAAATATGTGAGCTCTCCATGTCAGGTTAGAAGACAGCATTATGCCTAAGTGGGTATGGCTAGAAACTTCAGTAATGTTATTTCCGTTGTAAAATAGGTCGGGATGCAGCGGTCTTACCCGTTTAGATGAAAACGTCATACATTCAGTTTTACTAGAATTAATTGTAACAAGCCATTTCGTAGCCCACCTTTGTATGGATTCAAGGTCTTTATTTAACATCAACGCAGTGTTACCAGGTGAATCAACGACTTCAAAAAGTGAAGTATCATCAGCGTAAAGTAAGCATTTTGACTGAATTTCATCTGTTATGTCATTAATATATATAAGAAATAACAGAGGCCCCAAAACCGAACCTTGAGGAACCCCTGCTTCAACTTGGCGCCAATCAGATGACTGCCCATCTAAAACCACTCTTTGTTGACGATTAGACAAATGACTTTCAAACCAGCTAAGCAAAGCTCCCCTGATTCCTACTGATTTAAGCTTATAAAGAAGACCTTTGTGCCACACCTTGTCAAACGCCTTGCTGATATCCAAAAAAACCATACGCACTTCCTTCCCATCCTCAACAGCTTGGTAAATTTGATGCACCAGATAAATTAATTGATTTACCGTCGAGTCACCTAGGCGGAAACCAGACTGTAAGCGATTGAGATAACCAATCTCAAGTAAGAAATTGTAAAGTCTAATAAAGACAATTTTCTCTAATATCTTAGACAAAGAACACAAAAGGGGCACAGGACGATAATTCAATTTACACTGGCGATCATCCTTTTTAAACAGCGGAATGACATTTGCAAACTTCCATTGACACGGAAAAACACCAGAAGACAAAGAGATATTAACTAACTTTGAAAACGAAGAAGCGATACCGCCAGAACAAAGTTTAAGAATGCGATTCCCTATACCGTCAGGTCCACACGCCTTGCAAACATCAACAATCTTAAGTAGATTGTAAACCTCTCGTTCCGTTGTAAAAACATTAGACAAAAACGCATTATTCTGAAAAAAAGAAGAATCCCTTGGGAGGGATGCAAATCTATCATCAACCTTACTCTGATCGCAAAAATATTCATTTAATATTTCTGCCTTTTCTCGCGCATTAGTAACTTGCCTAACACCTTCAATCAAAGTAGAAACGGTAGATTGCACTTTTTCGCCGTAAAGTCCCTTAACAATGCTCCACCACGCCTTAACACCAGTTGTTACATCTTGCAATTTGGCATTTACTTTATGAATATACTTGGCCTTATTCTTACGTATTAATGTCGTAGTCAAGTTCGTCTGTTGCCGATATTTCTCCCAAGAGGGTCGCGTTTTATATTTACAATACAATTTCAATAAGCGATCTCGTTTTCTCATAGCCAGTCTAACAGAACTATCCATCCACAGCTTGTCACGAGGTCTGATCATAACTATCCTGCTTGGAATTTTCGTCTTCACTATATCATGAAAATGCTTAAACCAGCAGCTATAAATAGCATTAATATCATATAAATTACTAAATACTTCTGCATCCCAGTCAAAATGTGCTAATTCATTACACAATTCTGCCTCATTAACATTGTTAAACTGCCATATGCGTCGGTTATAACACTTAGGTTTTGAGACAGAGATGTTCAGGCGTGCAAAGATTAGAGAATGATCACAATTTGCTGGTGGACTAAGTGTTCCGCAATTAACGAAATAACCAGGACAATTTGTTATGATTAAATCCAAAAGAGACTCGCTATATTGCGTAATACGTGTAGGTTCGTTAATAACTTGATAAAGGTTGTTACATTCCATCCACCGATATAACAATACTCCAAAGTCATTCCTAACCAAGGGATTTAAGGGATCATAAGAAGCATTAAAATCACCTATCAACGTAAGAAAAGAATTAGGCTGCTGAGAAACTTTATCTAAAGAAAGTTGCAAATTTTCCAAAAATTTCAAATTTATCACGGAATCCTGACAAGGTGGTTTGTAACAAACACCACAAAGGAACACAATGCGGTTGAGCTTTAATTCTATCCATAACAATTCAAGCTCATTAACTTCCAAATCGTGCCTTCTCTTGAAACCGACAGAAGAAGAGACATCAAAAGCAACACCACCACCACGCCTCCCGTGCGGTCTATCCAATCGAACTAAAGGATAATAGCCAGGAATACAAAAAGCATCATTAGAAATTGAACTATTTAGCCAAGTTTCTGACAAGCCAAAAATATGAAATTGCTGTTGCATAATAATTGTAGCTACCTCTTCGAACTTTTCAACGACATTTAAACTACAAACATTTAAATGGCCAATATTAAGAGAACAAGTACGATTTGGTCCAGGATTCAATTCGACGTCGCAACAGAACAGGAAAAATAACGCTAACAAAACAACAATATGCCAAAAAGCAATTATAAAAAACAATGGCAATTCAAAAGTATGCCTGGACGTAACGAATCTGCAACTATTAAACAAACCTATAGCTGCCCTGTAGATTTCTAAACTAACCCCCATCATTTTCATAATAGACAAGAGATGCTGATTTACTCACTGGCTGCTGCTCAAAAGGGCTGAAACTTGAAAACAATAAATTTAAAAAAGAAAACAAAAAGAAACTACTGTCAAACAAAGTTAAATAAATTAACATGCAAAATTTCATAAGATCTACGACTATAAGAGGTTATCGGCAGTAGGCCAGAAAAGGTTTTACACGAAGCCTAAACGTTGCAAGTCAGCCTCCTTCCGAATTCTAACTGGAACAGACTCGCCTTCGCGTCGTTTAACAAAAATATAACCATCAGCAGTGAAAACATAACCCTGATTCTTACAAACTTGTCGCACGTGCTTTAGGAATTGTTGATTGCGCCAAGTCAGGTCTTCATTTACAAATACATTTTTACCCTTTAGCTTCTTCTTGTTTTTCATGACTTTAGATTTGGTCGCGTAATCTTTAAACTTAACAATCAAGACTCTTGGTCCCGACTCCTTAGGAGGCCCGATACGGTGCGCCCTATCAATTTCTACTTCTAACTGGTCTCTACAAAAGTCCATTACAGTCTTGACACAGTCTTCGCCATCATCGTTTACGTCAGCAACAGATTCCACCCCATAAATATGAATAATATTTGCAAAAACCTTTAAAATACAAAGTAATGTATGGCATTCTTTCTCAAATTAAAACTTAATTATCTCTCAAAAATGCATGGTTACCCCCAATTTTCTTTTTGGATACCAAGAGTACTTACTAAAATCTACTTTCTCCAGATAGTTTTAAACCACGCAAAAATATCCGTGAATTAGTAAGCATCACTGATAGGAAATCGGAGTACCTCGAGATGCGCAGACCATATGCAAAATAACAATAGTAGGCACCGTCCTTAATAGACCAGTTCTTAGTTACCTGGCATATCAGTGAAAATGAGGCTGGAGTTGGCCTTGTTGTGATAGAAACCTCACTACTTTTCTTATGTAAATTCTTATTAACAAGGTCAACACTAGCCTCACTTTCATTTACAGGACTGGTCACTAAGCACATAACTGTAAAGAGGTCTATTCAGTCGCATACAAACGCATTGCATTCTAAACTAGTGAGCCTTTGACGTCATTTTCTCCTTGATCCAGCTCTCTCAAGTAATAGCAGACCATTAAGTAAGAAAATTCCAGTTAAAATAAACAAGTGTCTCTTTGAAATTAAGGCTTAAAACCTGGGTTGTGGGTGTCAAAATTGTATGAACTGTGACAACACAGCCCTTGAGCTGATCTGGAGTCAGTTGTTTCTTCCACAGACCCTTGTACTCACTTCTTTCCCCCATTAAATAGAAGGCCTAACGCCATGTACTTCTGAATAAAGGACTGTTCTATCCCTCTTTGACTTTTCCCATCATCTGGATGATTGGCAGCATCTCTTTCCACCTCTCTTAATCTATAGTAAATGGCTGCAGCCCACAATGGATTGCTTGTAGTCTCTAAGACAGCATTATCTTGGATGTTGTAGAAGCCAACAGTTCTGTGACAATTGACAACATTAAGTAAAATCGATTTAGAAATAATAGTAAGAATAAAAACTAACAACAATATCCGACGTTTCAGAGTCAGACATGACCCCATTATCAAGGTTAAACTGTAATGGACAATTTGCACTTTAAATATAACGGGGGTTAGGTAAAAAAAAAGAATCGAAATTCATGCGGCCGCCGGCTACGTGCAAAGTCACAGATGTTACATGTTAAATCATCTGGAACGGCCTTTGAACCGATTGTTTCATACGAAGAAAAAACATTTTATGAGGTTTCCTAAACTATAACCACCAGCATATTAAATTTTTTAGCTCCTTATCTTCTAGAAATACAATAAGTATGAGTGCCCGGCTGGGCACCCGGGTACATGTAACTTTCTTCACTCGCCCGAAGCCAAATGTTAGTCGCCTCAGGCGAGCGGGCGCCGTTAGAGCACAGCCTTGGACAAAGATGACAGTTGTTAAATTTATACAGTAACTGACAAACAGTCACTTTACCTTTATCACTCACAACACTGAAAATAAAGACAGGAAGTTTTAATTCAGTATTATCAGGCAATAGTTGTTAAATGATTCTCCAAAATGTCTTCAGGTCCCAAGCCCATTGTTTCGAATGTGGGGTATTCCCATGAAACCCAAGTGTGACTGAAGTGGGCGTCTTGACTGACTCTAGGAGTTATAAAAAAAATTCCACAATTTCCCTTTCAAAACAAGAGTCACACCAGTATTCCGAGGTCACGAGTTCAAACCCCGTTGAAGTCCTGAATTTCTCAGGCTTCTTTACGCAATTGCAAAAATTGCGTTCATAACTGCAAGGATAATAGCTTCACTTGCCTTCATATCCGCAGTTCAACAATGACACGTTGGGTCCACCCAGAGAAATAAGACGCGAACCATTTGAGAGCATCGCCGGTGACGCCAAATGAGGTCTGTAGACGGCGAAGAAGGATATTATGGTCCACCGCATCAAATGCGGTACTTAAGTCCAGGAGAACTAGCAAAGACACATTTTTGGTATCCATATTAAGTAGAATGTCGTTAACAATTTTCAATGGTGCCCTTTCTGTACTATGCACTTTTGTATGCTGATTGTAATTCTGGAAAGAGTCCATTTTCTGTTACATGGGCATAAATCTGGTTGAAAACCACTCTCTGAGTAACCTTCAAGACAAATTGTAGATTTCTCACTGGTCGTGGGTTTTTGTGATCAGAGTCCTTTGCACCTTTTTTCAGTAAAGGGTTCACAACAGCTTCCTTCCATTTACAGGGGAAGTGCCCTGTAGATAGGGATGTGTTTACCATTCTGGTTATTCCCGGCAGCAACACGTCAAGAGAGCCATAGATCAGACAACTGGGCTTCGGATCTAGGACACAATACTTCTTCGCAGAACTGGTAATCAAGTCACTAACAATACGCTCACTCAGGTTGTTAAAAGAGTTTAGCATTTTGTTTGTAACACTGTCTGGAGGTACAAGATCCTGATCTTATGGATGAAGATGGTTAGAGTCTATGTCTGTGTGAATGCGCTCTATTTTGCGCAAGAGCCCCAACATCATTCGCCAACATGGTCTTGTTTGTGTGGTCAGGAAAGCGCAACTGTTTGTGCTCGCCAAGCAGGTTGTTTGCAGCATTAAACAGCTTTTTCTGGTTAGACCTATTCTCTTCAATGAACTGAATATAGAATTCTTGTCTAGCCTTGTTCACAAGGTTTGTGGCATAGTTCCGTTTCTTTTTGTAATCTGCAAAGTCTAATGGAACTCTTGTAATCTCATCCATTTGCATTCAGCTTTCCTGCAGACGTGCTTATCCTGATCAATATCTTCATTGTACCATGGAACTAATGGTCGAGTCACCCAAGTCCGCGTCCTTTGCGGTACATGCCTGTCGAGGAGTTCGGAGAGGGTAGTGTTGTACTCCTTTGCATAGTCATTAGTTGATTCTTCTCTCGTACAGAAGGAGGTAGGCTGTATATCTTCTTTCAGTTGGTCAACGTCAACAGACTTGATTTTCCGATAGCTGATGGTGTTAACCAGGAGACCAGACCTGGGTGGCGAGAGCCGACATCGAACAGCAGCATGATCTGATATAAATTGGTCAACCACAGGTGTACTGGTGATCAGGCTCTGGGACATGCGCGTGATGGTTAGATTGAGTATGTGCCCATCCCGGTGTGTAGGTTGGTCGATGTGTTGCTCCCATCTTAAGGAGCCCAGTTGCTCCCATCTTAAGGAGCCCAGTTGTGCAAATGGGTTAAAAAGCACTTGTTCGCTCGCATTTTGTGTCCAAAAGAGTACAGATAATTGTTATTTAATTCCAGTTGACAATAAAAGTTTGATTTTCATTCCTGAACAAAGGAAGAACCGATTAAACCACCTTTTAAAAATAGGCATCCATTTTAATTTAAGAACACATCCGAAAAAATGTGCCCAAGGAAAGAATTTGTGGAGTAACTTCTTCCACTAAGTATGAGCTATCACTGGTATTCTGTTTTAAGTTTATATCCCTCCGATGCTTGACTTGAATAACTGCGTAGCCACCAGTGGGGACCACAGATATCATATGTCAAACTGGATTGAAACCAGCAAAAAATGCAGAAGAAACCTATTCCACCTGAACATGAAAAGCGTTTACTGTGTAAGAAATATAGTTGATATAGTAT
This sequence comes from Montipora foliosa, assembly GCF_036669935.1. NCBI lineage: Eukaryota > Metazoa > Cnidaria > Anthozoa > Scleractinia > Acroporidae > Montipora > Montipora foliosa. The sequence goes on from NC_090871.1 coordinate 5,308,236, forward strand.
GGCTGTGTAGCCGCATCAAGCCACAGAAAGCATGCGGAAAATGAAGCCTTGCTTATATTCAGGTGAGTTAACCTGGGTTGAGCCTGCAATCCAATCGAAAACCAGTACCTGGTCAGCAGTTGACTTCAAAAAAACAGCTGACTTTGGTGAGCTCTAAGCTTGAGCCCACATTATGGTCATGTGATACTGGTCAGCGAATACCTTGTTTTGACAGGTGTCAATCGATCAAAACATGGATGTCCCAATCTCGACCCCAGAGCTCTTCTCTTGGCTGAGGGAGAGAAGAGCTCTGGGGAACCCTGAAATAAAGTGTCTTCTCATTGGTTTTTGTGAAGAACAATCAAAAGCGGCCCTAATTGGTGCATTCACGTTAGCACAAAGAATGCGCAGGCGCCGTAAGGTTCAAATAGCCATTTTTTTGCTGTAAATCCCTACTGCGCATGTTCTCCTACATAGAGTTTCCCAGAGCCTTGGGTCGATCCGGGGCTCTGGTGACAAGAATGATGGATGTCCAATATCAAAGATGTATGCTGTAAACTAGCATGATACTGGTCACATTGGCATACATGGAGGGGTGGACATATGTACGTACACATGGACGGTCGATGACGTCATGGCTATGAAACCAACATTTCTTGCATCGATGGGTTACCATATTTTCTTAACAATTATTGTGCTCCACACGTGCAGAGCTCCGCTACAAGTCACAGAAAGGTAGCCCAGTACCACTGCCACTGCCACTGATCTTTCATGAAGAAGAAGAATACTGTAGCCATCAGGACAGCAGCCAGCAGAATCCTTTGGTGTAAGCCAGTGTTCTGTCAGGGCCATCAAATCGACCTTGAAATCGCATATGTAATCATAAATTAGTTTTTTTATTCTTGACCGAGCGAGTATTAAGATTACAAAGTAACATTTGTTTTTGCAGGTTGATCATTCCTGCCAGGGACGTATTGTGATCAGGTTATCGGTGTTACGCCAAGTGCTATGGTGTTTAAAAACAACCCGCCAAGAACAACTTCAAGGGCTTTGTCTTGCTGCCGCATGAACAGGGCATTTCCGAGGAAAAAAGGTCGCATTTTCAAACAAAGAAAAGTCGGAGTACCTTACAAACAACAACTAACCATCAACAGCCTTTTTCTGCACCCCAAAGAGCTAGTCGATTCTGACTGCCAGAAATTAGGCATAGTGTGCAAATCAATTGTACATAGTGTAATTATGTGTACTATGGCCAAACAGAAAGATCATTTAAGACCCGAATTGCGGAGCACAAAAAGGCAGTGGCAGGTTTTGATCAAAACTCCAAAGTTGCAAGTCATGTCCACCATTTCAGCCACAACATGAACTTTCAAAACGTCAAGGTCGTTGGTTTTGAACCCAATTACCACGAGCGACTTTTTTATCGAAGCCTGGCACTCTACTTTGGACTGAACGCTGGGAACGATCATATCGTACTTCCAGAAGCCTACGAAGGCATCATGCGAGCATGATTTGTACATGTATAGTCACACACACGAGCTTCACGCTATGTTGCTTTAAATAACGTATGACAACAAACTTCACTTTCATATCACTGATGAAGGCTTACGCATTAGCCAAAACGTCTGTTGAAAAATATCAAAAGTCAATGGCAAACCTTCTTCCATAGAACTTTCTACATGTAAGTGCCTCACATGTTCTCTAAGAAATTGATGCAGGCCGTGCTAGCACTAATGATCGATTGAATGAACGGCAGGTTAGTTTTGCAGGTTGCAGGTTGCAGGTTGAAATTTACTGTGACTGTTACATGAACTACTGTTTTTAGGCCTAAGGAGGCCTAAAGAAACGTTTTTAGGCCTAATTAGGCCTAAGGTTAGCTATTCATGTAACAGTCACAGTAAATTTCAACCTGCAACCTGCAACCTGCAAAACTAACCTGCCGTTGAATGAAGACCAAAATCCAGCTGGTCTTTGAAGACATCCAAATTGGTCACCAAAATTTTAATCGCAATTGTTACAACCAATCAGGTTTCTTACTTTGCTCAGTACGTAAGTTTTAAGTAACCTTCTCCAAAGTACAATAAAATATGCTATTTCTGACAGTTGTAGCCTGCAAAATTGGCAGAAATGGATATTTTGCCAGCACGGACCAGAGGACTGGGTCCGGTGTCTGGTGGGGATTATGGGTAATTTGTCGTACAAATAGTGAGCCGTTAGGGATTTGAATCAGTTTAGGTTCAGCTTTCTTTGCCTACTTTTTTTATTAACTTTTCCCCTTAGCCTCCATGGGGTAGTGGCACTTGCATAGGGTTTGGAGAATACGTTCCCTCATTCCCGAAGGGTTTTGGGTTTTAGGGTTAAGTTTTAGAAGGTCAATACCATCAAGTATGCTAACGTCGTATTGTTAACTAGAGTGGAGTTTGTATGCATATCATAAGCAAATTAAACCGGCTTGTGGCGCTTGCTGTCTTACATGCCCAAGTATCTATGCAGTTGTGATGTGATTGAGTTAGTTGTGTTGTGTCTGATTGGGTAGTGAAGTCGAGCTTGAAAAACGCCCGGCAAGATTTAAATGCGAAAGCGTTAAAAAAAATTGTATTTTTAAAGAATTTGACATAAATACGTTTTACATTGATAATTCTTTGTTATAAAATTTTGAATTGCAACTATTGTTGGTTCCAACAGAAGTTGCATTGCTGTATTTACATAATAGTCATGCAACAGTAATAAACATCAAACCAGGTGGTGGACAAAACACTGACCCCCAGTCCATGCACTACCCAAATGGACTACCCTAAAATGGACTACCTCTTAAAAATACCATTTCGAATGAGTGCTATTGAAAGAACTGAATTGATTATAATACTTACATTGCACATACAGATGCAGCCGCCAGACTTGTAGGTATGCAGGGCAAGTTTTGCCATATTACTCCAGTGCTCCATCAGCTGCATTGGCTTCCTGTTTTATTTCGTATTAATTTTAAGGTTTTACTTTAACTTTCAAAGCCATTTGCAAATTAAGCACCGTCCTACATCAACGATCTTGTCAAAATTAAGCCTTTAAATTCAAGATATGGACTGCGATCTAACGACCGAATACTGCTACAGTATCTCATCCGAATTTTAAAACTTTAACAACCCTGGGCGACCGTGCTTTCGTTGCTTTGGAACGATTTACCTTCAGATATTAGAATGGTCAAATCTGTTGACACTTTTAAAAAACTTTTAAAGACATATCTTTTTAGTACGGCTTTTTTATTCTTAGTTAGCTTGGCTTTTAATATTTTATACAACACAAGATGTAATTAGTACCTATTTATTATTTGTTATTTTATTCCATGTATTGTTGTAATGCGCAGTTGATCATCTCACCATGGAAACTGCGCAATATAAATTTGTAATTTATTATTATTATTATTATACCTTGATAATTTTCATCCACACAGCCATGGTTTCACTTCACTTAACATACATGAAGTAATCAGCCATCACAACAATAATCGAAAGCTAACCTTTTCAAAAATGGTGCTTAAGACTTATATGTAAATACTGTTGAAAAATGCTGTTTAAAATGGGTGTTGAGGCTTAAGTAAGCACTATTTGAGATGTTGCTTACACATAGATCAACAGTACTCATTCGAAATAGTATTTTTAGGGTAGTCCATTTGGGTAGTCCATCGGGGTAGTCCATGGATTGGGGGTCAGTGTTTTGTCCACCACTCATTGAACTCACATTACTGAGATTCGACATTTAACCGCACTAACTTGAAAACGCATGTATCTCACACCATGAGAAATACACAATCCTGCACATTGCTTCATTGTGAGTCCAAAGATTAAAACTTAAGAGGTTCGTGCTACAATGGTCCGAAATTTGGCTGTGTTTAAGGGCTAGCCATGACACCTCTTCGGAATCATTACAAGTCAAGCATTGTCAAAAACATTAGCCCATTAAAAACCAGTTAGAGTGAGGGTAAGTTGAAAACCGTTTATCAACTATGCATTAGTTTTCAGCCGTTTAACGGCTATGTGTTAGTGTACGTTTTCCTGTGGAAGGTCACATTTTAGTGTTCATTTACAGTAGCGATAAAAAAGGCGGAATCATCTGGCATAGATTCTGTTACAGAAAAGTGTGCAGTCTCTCTTCTCTCAGCTTGTTTGCATGACTAAAGCGGGCAGTTCAACTGACTTAGAAGGGACTGCTTGCAGTCTGTGCATGTACCTTCTGGATTTGTATGGGAAAAGCAGTTAACCCTTGATATTTACATGCATATGCACCCAAATGGTATTACCGGTAATGGAAGGTTAATCTCAAGACTCTGCCCTCGATTAGAATGCATGTCATACAAGAACAGCAAGAACAAGAACAATGTCAGTAGTGGTAGAGGCTCGTTTGTCCCCCTTTTGACAGTTGGAATTGGATTGTTCTGATTGGTGGATTTAAATTTTTGCAGGAAATTCAAATTTGGGCAGGAAAGTCAAACATACGCTACGCAGGAAATTAAAAATTCAAACAATGACATCACAGACACGTGACACCTCCCTTTCCGCAGACCGCCAGGAAACAGGTTGGGGTGTTTTGCGTACCATGTTGGAAAAAAACATAACGGCCAGGAAGTTCAAAGTTGGGATGTCACAGAGTCCTAGACCACTCTCGGTTCAAGCGAAAAAACAAGACAAATGAGAAAACTATGTACAAACGGGAACGTGTGAGGCCACCTAGTGCTCGCCTCTTTCATACACAAGGAAATACGGAAATGGAAATTGAAATGATGAAAAAACTATTTACAGAAAAAATGGGAGGGTACATCCCCACAAGGTCAACCACCCTCCTAATGAAAACGGTTTCATATATACAACTTTTTACAATGGAGGGCCCAGAAAAAAACAAACAACGTAGAATTCCGTAGTGTTCGCAACATTCTGTACAGTATCTGCTCAGACTCAAAACAAATATGATGTCCCGCACACACACCCCGTAACTTTACAGATTAAAACTCGAGGAGCTCCACGAAGGACATGTCCTCGAAACAGGATGTGTCTGCAAAGTACTCAGCTGCCACAAAAGATCCAACCCCGCCTTAACATTCAAACTGAGCAGCCACTTGAGCCAGATACAAATTAGCCTGTGTACAGCAACAACAATCTACAAAGCGTGTTGCCCTGGAAAATTTGAGATGTGGACATATCGAGGAAAATAACAGCTCATCTGCAACGATCTGTGCTGCTCTGAAGATCAGAGCCATACCCACTTGGAAGACTTGCAAATACATTCTTTCCTTTAAAGAGTGCTTCTATGCTATAAAGCCACGGTATCTTAAAACTATCGGAGACGCTCTTCAATGCACGTTTGAAATCTACCTCATTGACCACCATTTTGAGAATTTAGCTCCAAAGAATCTGACTCAAGCAAATGTTGGTCAGCGTAGATCACTTAATCATGTATGCAAAATTATTCCAGAACACAACTACTAAGGGTAAATCACAGAGTGACGCTCCTCTCCGATTTTTTTTTGTGGATTGTGGGCGGCTGTACACAGGCTAGATCCAAATCCGGACCTAGAGGAACTACACCTCGCAAAGAACGTTTTGGATGCATTGTTCACGCTCCTGGGCCACTTGTCGCTGTTTACGGTCTGCGTCCACTTGCACCTGAGAATGAGCACTTTTCCCCCATCATGCGTTGCAATACCATTTGCGCGACATCAACAACGGGTTCCTCATCTCCCTCTCGTGGTACTAGTGTTGGTGACCGTTGTGCGAGACGTGGATTGCCATACGGGTTCAGGGTGCAGTCGCACCAGATAGTTCAGCTCTGCTACCACATTGGAAGCCATCGACGACAAGGTTGGGGAGGCCTGAAGCAATAGCTTGTCCAATCGGTCAGCCGTGTTGGATAGATCCAACGACGAACACGGGGACGCTGGAGGAACCAGGGGTTGGCCTGCTTCCATGCACGAACACGTTCAAGAACTTTTTCCTTCTTTTGATGTTTTTTTACAAGCGCCCATGTTGGAGAAAAAAAAGAGGCTCTCAAAAAGAGGAAGAGCGAAGAGCGCAAAGACCTGCTTGGTTCATCTTTTGTGATCATGCCTTAAAAACTAGTGCTAGGGTCTTAAAAACAATTCTGACAGCAAAAGGCAACCAGTGGAGTTCTTTAAGTATCGGAGTAATATTGCTTCTATCAAGGAATCCAACTTGACCCAACTAAGATCGCTCACAATCTGGGTCGCCAGTCCTTAGCGAAACTGATGCTCAATTCCTTGTGAGGCAAGTTTGGACAGAGGGATAACGTGATGCAAGTCAAAATCTTCTTTGACCCTCTACCCTTACAACTCTTTATGGACTCAACATGACCTTCGGTACGTCAGTTGCCTCAATGAGAACTGGGTGGAAGTGCACTAACATGCCAAGGACGAGTGCGACAACCTCAATGTCAACACTAACAGGTTCCACACAGGTCTTGATGCTTCTTACATAAAGTTTAATTTCTAATGCTGCATCTCCTTTCTCCTAGGCCATAAGTATTGGTTGGATAAATATTTCACTGACTGAAACAATGGGACAAAGCCAGCTGCCATGAGGTGATTTTTGCTTCCAACATTGTCATGTATACTTCTGCTGCTTTGCTGAAAATTGGCTTACCATCCTCCCAAGACATCTGCTTGCATGCTCATCTTTAGTCAATGAGCTTAAGAGCAAGTAAAAGCATTAAAAAATAAGGATAGTACGTTTTTTTTAACAGTTGAGAGTACAGTCGAACCATGGATAGTGTCCGTATTGACGGGGTGTCTGCATTAAGAGGGTTGTGTAATTAAAGTAAAAAATACAGTACTGTACACATTTTATTGGCGCAAAATGTCAAAAGATACATATAAAACAAAACATTAACATCAACAAACTGAACATCTGCAGTGTACAAAGTAGCCATTTGCTAAAGCTAAGTCTATAAGAATGCAAAATTTATACCAGTGTGCATTACCCATTATTCAATTGGCTAATTCTCTAAGAATGGCACGACAAATTAAAGTTACGTCTTTCATTTATGCACATTTACACATTCTTATATACAATGCTCTGAATCCTTAAATTATATATCAAATATTAAATTATTATATCAGTTATTCATAATTGAACAGCAGTATTCAACTTTCGCTCTAATGTCCTTAACAAAAGATAAAGCTCATTAAAGACAAAGTTGACGAGAGTGTCCATATTAGCAAGGTTAACTTCCCACTAGAATTAGTTGATGGGGAAGAAAAAAGTGTCCATTGTACATAATAAAGGGTGTTTGTATTAAGCAAGTTGAATTTTGAAAGAATATTTGGGCTTTCCCCAGGGACAAAGGGAACTGTCCGTAAAAAGTGGGTGTCTATAAAGCGGGGTTCAACTGTACCTGAAAGGATAACTGGCAAATGTTGCAGAGGAATGTCTCTCCTTTCTCATATTTGCTTTTCCACCAAACATAAGCAAGAAGTTTGAGCCAAGACATTACGCAAAAGAAAGTTTTGCCTCCCTCAGTCAAAAGAGCCACCACAAGTCGCATGTACTTATTGACTGAGTGGGAGGGCCGGATGGGAAAATATTTGGCCCGAGGTCATGGCGTACGGACCGAGCGCAGCGAGGTCTGTGCGACATGACCGAGGGCCAAATATTTTCCTGTCCAGCCCGACCTAAACTCAGTCTGCATGGGCTCTTTACACTATTTAAGAGCACTCAAAAGATGAAGTCGGGACAAAATAAAAAGCAAACATATGCACAGAAAATGTGTCTAATATGTTGTTTGCATTTGCTTTTTTAGCTGTAAATTACTTGGATGTTTAAAAATGACGAAATCCACTAAAACTGCATCACACAGAGAAGTACTGGTATATGTTCCTAGTAAGGCCGTACAGCTTTTTCCGGCCCTGCTCCCGCTAATGCGTACGGCCCTCCTATGGGGATTTTCCCAATAGTTTTGCAACAAAAGCGCGTGCTGGGCCGTATGGGCCATATGAGAAAGTCATTTATACCCCTTTAAATGATGGAAGAGTTCAAATGATATTTTTTAACACAGTAATGCATGGCAAACATTCATTGCACTATTTAGGACCCACATTATGGAGCAAACTGACAACTACAGACAGATCAGTTACATTGTTAGCCAGTTTTAAAAACCGTGTACGTAAGCGTGACCTTGGCTCTCTGTTAGATGACGGCTGCTGGGGCTGTGCTCATTGTAATTCTTAATTGATTTCTTCAATTCTTATTTCATAGTTTTTTCATATAACACTGGATGAAATAATCAATTTGACCACATTTGGAAATGAGACAAATGTGGCACAAATATGAAGCCATATTTGTCCACCAAGCAAATGCCACAAATCTGAGACAAATATGTTACCACCTTTATTGCCCACAAATGGAAGACAAATATGTTTCAAATACGATATCACATTTGTACTAAAACAAATGCATGCAAACAAAGACAAATTGATATGCAACAAGGCAAAAGTTGTTGCGGACAGCTAAAGGTTGTAATACAGACTTTGTTGAGTAGAATGTTAAGACTTCTTGTTGGTTTTCAGCTATTCTATGACAAGAATTCATTTTTGAAATTTTAGATAGTTGTTAAATCTGGCACTAAGAGACTTGCAGGGAAAAGAATAGTTGCAGTTAAGTCAGGAAGACATGACATTTTATAATTGTTTTTATTTTACTGTTTACAAAAAAATAACACACTGATTTTCCTGAAGGCTGTGGCAATCTCGTTTGGACCTGTATTTACAATGTGGTTTAAATGACTTGACATTTTACTCCTTATAACAGTATGCTACATATATACTCTTAAATGAAGTGAGGCTAGTAAAATCAAACCTTCAATTTTTTGACACGTTTGCTAAAATATGAGCATTTAACATTATAGTAAAATTAATAATGCACTACATAAGGGTATAGCATCAGGTTCCAACACTGTACATGTACATTGTAAGCAGTACTTCAGTCAAAATATCCTTGAATGTTCATTAGTTGCAACGTTTGGAAGAGGTTACAATACAACCAGAACAGTTTTCATTATTGTTGGTCAAAAGTAACTTCTTGATGCCTTGATTCCTCTCCACATTGTCAGCCAATGAGACATTAAAGCAAAGACATTTGAAACTTGTTTGCATGAATAATTACTATTTTTCCTGTGCTTAAAACCAAGTGCATTTATTTGCTTTGCACCATGATTGGCTTACTTTACTGTGTCTGTTGAGATTAATCAAAGGACTTACTCTGGTATTGGTTTCATGACACTGAATCAAAACACTGCCTATAATGCATCCATTTGTATCTCCTACAGTAAGTGCTTTCAAGTGCCACTTTGATTAATAAATCACTCCTCTCTTTGTTTGATTTAAAGAACTTATGACCCAAATCAATAATATTAAAGCAAAATTCTGAGTACAAATTGTCATTGTCTGTCCTTGATATTGGCTAGAGTAAAATCAGAGAGGGAATGAAACGGTTAAAATAGAAATGATGATGGCACACTATAACACAGCATACATGCAGTGTATTAAAATGTGTAGTCTTGCTGTCCAAATAAAAGTCTACAGTACATACAAGACCGTTTTGTGTGCCATGTGTTCTTCAAAGCATCTTTGAGAATCCATTCAAATAGAGGGGTGATGTAATTTGCTCGCAGTGACACTTCATCTACTATACTACACATGTAATAATTCCTTTTAGTCACATGAAAACCCCCAAAACAAAACTGCACAAGCCCCAAATGTGTTGACTGAAGTTTTATGGCAGACCAAATGTATTGAAAGACCAAGTTCCACTAAGTGTTCTCAACTGTTGTATGCATTAAAATTAATACTGAATAAGTGTAAATAACTTCAATGTACATAATGCAGCTGTAGTTCAGTTCTATCACAGGTAGATTCTTCTCTCAAGTGGTAGCACAAACAATACATTTTCTCTCCTCCATGGTTGAACAGTTCCAACAAATTTACATTGGAATCTTTGAACAGGGATAAAAGATGCAGGCCCTAATGGCTCAAAAATATCTCTACACCAAATTTCAGCAGAACCACTGTTATGCTTATGCCTGTCTGGGTGCTTCTGGAACCAAGAAACTCGTGCCATCACGACGGTTTTCCATCCTCCATTCAGCAAGAGATTCTGCTTCAAATAGTACTGGACTACTCAAGGTCTTGAGTCGGATGTATTTCTATCTATTTGGCCATCAATCCCTACCCAAGGGGCAGTGACATAAATAAGGAAAAATAAAATTGTCCTCTACGCTAGCCCATATGTATGTGTTACCATGCCAACAGCCTAGTACAAAACATACAAACTGTGAAAAAAATAAAAAGCATTATGGTTTTTGTGTGGCCAAGTTTCCTGTTTAACCTTCCAGGCAAAAACAGTAACATTATTGCACTAAGGTGCAGTATTGCAGTTGAGGAAGTATACCTTATATTTCTTAAAAATTAAATACACTATTTGAAATGTGAAGGAGTCAGGCAAATTGATAACTACAGCAATATATATATTAAGGTTTATTTTAAAGCCATGTATTAATCTAACTTCTGCTTACCATCTGAATTACGACGACAATAGTCTTCGCTGCTGTCGAATTCAACGTTGTCCTCAAAGCCACATTCCCCATATGCATGGCCGCTGTTCGAGTTGTAGTCACTGCAGTCGCTGTCACTGTCACATAGAGTTCCCTTTGCCGCTGAAATGACTTGCAAATGTCTTGATCGAGTTCCACGGTTCACAAAATCATTACAGTGGCCACAAAAATACCTCTTTTTTTCCATAGTTCGACCAAAAATTATGACTGTTCCTTGTAATCGGAGTTAATAGAGTAATAGTAACCAATCTGTCTGTGCAAAGTCAACAACTTATGCTAGATAACGCCACGTGACATCTGCTCTCCAATCAAATGATTGCAATACACAATGGACACTGATTTAGATAATCGGCGGGACTTAATTTGTAGCGTCATTCTTTGAGTTGCGAAAAAGATTCGACGATTTTATACAAGAGCACTAGCTTTTATTTTGCTATCAAAATGCATCGTGGAAGATCTGATGTTTCCAGAAGTGAATTTCCAGCTGAATCACCCATAGACTCAAGGCCGTATCAAACGGTAAGCTTGTGTATAATTGAAATCACGTTGAATTCGAAGTCAGTCTTCTTCTCTTCTTGAATTCTCTACAAATTGAAGTTATCCCATAGGCATTTCCACTCACGAAGACTGTCCAAAGACATTGCTAATTGCTGCCTTTCTTTAAATTTAATACTTAGGTAACAATTCCTCGAGGACAAGATCGTCCAAACCTTTTGATCGCAGGGAGAAGTGGGGAAGACATACAGCGCCCACGCACAAGCCGCCGTCAACTTGATCTCAATAGCGCTAGCGAGAGCAATGTTTCCGGCCTAGAGGAAACTTCACCAACTTTTCCTGTACGCAGAATTCCCAGCGTAACCGCAACGCCTCTCAACTCACTGCTCTCCCGCTCAAATTGCGATCACGAAATGCGTACGCAGTTGTTACAGCTGCAACGACAAATCTCTGTGCTGACTGAAAAGGTGGACTTCTTGCGAGATTCGTCGATTGCGGTCACGCAGGAAAGGAGTCGAAAAAGTGAAAACTTGCCTAGAGATTTGGTGGTGAGTAAAACTCAAGCGTAGATAATTTTTTACGTATTGTTTCTGCAGATTTCGAATACTTCTTGAAGCAACATAAATTTTCCTTTGAGTACTGAAAAAGAGTGACATAATTCATTCACCAGGCCCCCATGATACGTATAGCAAAAGAAATAATTAAGGGTCTTCTGCCATAAGTGATTCTTTTTGCAATGAACCAATGAAGAGTGCGTAACATCTGCAAATAACATCGTTGCAGGCCATAATACATGTAAGCTTATGTAAACTATACTTGCAATGGTTATACATCCATGAAGGACCCAAGGAAAGTTTGGCTTCTATTTGACAGCATACACACAATTATTTAATACAAAAAATAGAATTGTTTGCGGTTGTTGGCAGCCCTTCAATTAATACTTGTTCATGAAAAGCTGGGACAGCAAGTCTGCTCTTTGACCACAAAGAAATAATAAATAATAATAATATTATTAATTATTATTAATATTTTTTTTTCATCACAAATCAGGTTCACGAAGTCTTGTAAAGACTTATACCTTGTTTATCCTCGAAAAGGCCTTAAAGACCCACCTTCAACCGGCAGGCTTTTCCACCATTTCTTTTTGTTATGGAAATTCACATTGCTTATCGTAGAAATCTGATTGGATGAATTTCAGCATTGGCGGGATTTTCATACATATATATTAAAATTGTACCACAACATACAATGCTGTTAGGGTGAACGTAGGTTTTTAATTTGTTACAATGTAATGTAATGGGAGCAAGGAGGAAAAATATTCTCTGCAAATCTGCTAAGGGCAAGTTCAAGTTTTTGTCAGTACCAAATTTACCTACAGGTGTATGATGCTCAACCACAATGTGAAGTTCATACATTTTCCTGTTAATTTGTCATTTGTTTGGTTCTTTGCCATCAACTTGCATGGAAAGTGTAGTGTAAAATCTTATTTTAATTAACATTCTGTTCTGGTGTGGGTCCTTGAAATTAGTTCATAGTTTGAAGTTGTCGAAACGCTCTTGTGCGAACCATGATATTACAGAGGACAGACCACGACACTGGGAACTCCATGTCCTAGTGTTTGAGTTCTTTTATGTCCCACAAGGTTATGAGTATTTTAAGGGAATGTTTTTGGTCCTTAAAAGAGAAGGCCCTTGAAAAATTGCAGTTTTCTGTAGGAACCCTTATTCAGTACACCACAAAGATTGAAGATCCTATGTCATAACATGCAGTCAGACAAATAAGTGAATAAATGTATTGTACTGTGTTCTAATGCAGTAATTTTTGTTAAATGCAGGCATGTGTGCATAAAGTTGTGGCAAAATTAAGAGAAAAAGATCCGCCCACACAGTGGACCCTGGAACCCATTAACAGGTAAACATCAGGGGCCAGTTGCTCGAAGCCTGGTTAGCGCTATCCGTTGGTTACGAGATATCAAAACCTAGAGGTTTCCATGGTATTTAATGATGGTTAGCGCTAACAGTGCTTCAAGCAACCCAGGCCAGGTTTATACCAAGGGTGATTCCATCATACATGTAATTTTATTTGAGTCTGTTATAACTTTTTAAATAACTGGTACAAACTCTGTTTTGCAAGGCACATCAACTCGGGTTTACATGAACTACCGGTACTTTAAACAATTCTTGAAATCCTGATTAAAATAGCCAAGTACTGTTACAACTGTATTCCTGTTGTTTCAGCTTTCACAACAAACTGCCAGATATCGTTGTCTGCGTGCTTTTATCAGAATTTATTAAGATGAAAATGCAGGGTAATTTGAACTGGCAAATTCTATTATCAGCAATACCTTTTAAACTTGATTGAGAATTTAGCTTTTGCCTTCCAAATGGTGCTGGCCTCTCTAATGTACAAAATCACAACACATCTATCTTGTTGTACATGTATGTTCATAAGCTAGAGTAATGGTGATTTTGCTTTATTGTGTTTCATGTCAACTGGTTTTGGTTTCAGTTTTAATGATGAGACCAATGGGGAGGTAACTTTGGCAGTTGAGAGAGGTGTCAGGGCAACCTCGGCATTCAAGGATGCTGATCCAGTGCTGTTGGAACGTGAGTAACTGATATTGAAGATAATGAGCGCTTTGTACCTTGGGGAACCAAAGGGGTTGTGTGTATAACTGACAAGTGTTGTTATTTTGCCTTTTTGTCAAATTGTAGCCATTTCAAATCATTGAAATTAAATTAACTCTAAGGCTGAGCATTTTATTCAATCTGTCAACAGTACATGAAATAAAACTTCTGTCATGGGAATTCTTTGGTATGGAAATGAAACTTAGTGATTTCTGTGGTTAATTATTGAAAATGAGGCAAAATAGTAGGTGAAATCATTGCTATGATCTTCTATTTGAAACCTAATTTTAATTTTATGTTGAGGAATATTGCGAGGCTAAAAAGCCAGAAATCGTGTTCTTAATTTTCCATACATATATTGCCAGTCTACATCTAAGTTTACAGCAAACTGTACAATGTATGATACATTTATAATTTATAGTATGAGGAGACACTTTCCAGGTGTATCTGTCAACTTTAAACACAGAAATCTCTATAATTATTATTTCCTTCACCAAAGTGTGTTCAATTATTTGAATTGGAACTTTCATATAAACCCTGTCTTTTGTGTGTTGTTTGCCCTATTTCTAAGTTACTTATTATACTACCTGTACGTGTATGAAAGGTCTATCACTGTACCTGTCCTGTTGACAGCTTCAAAACATGGATAGTATGGTACATTAATTTTACGTACACAAAAAGAGAAAAAAGGTAAAATATACTGTGTGTATTAACACACACAGTATATTTTACCTTTTGACACACTCATCCCAAAAATTGGTTTTTGCCCTAAGCGGGACTTGAACCCATGTCTCCCTGGTTACTAGTCGGGCGTGCTAAGCCAGTACACCATAGAGCCACCATACTGGTAACATAGCAGATTATTGAGGTGATTTGCAGTTAGCAGTATTTGGATCCCTAGGGCCCAACTTTTCTTCACTTGAGTGTTTATCTTCGCTTATCCATGCACCAGTATGGACTGTATTCATCGTATGAAAAATGTCTTTGTTAGGTTCAATAAGAACATACTTCAAGACCCTCAAGGCCAGAAGAAAAAGAGCCTCAACCCAAAAAAGGATGGAAGGTCAACCTGAAGTGTCCAATGAACTGGAGGAAAGTGTCATTGCTGCACGAAGAAATCAGAGGTGTCACAATGTAAGCAAATTGTTTGATCTGACAAATGCTGTCAAAGTGGTAAAGATTGTAGGTCAGTTTGAGACAGTCAGTACGTGTGACCTAAAAGACTGCTTGGTTTACCAATAATAATGGGATGAGGCTGAGAAGAAGGGTGGTATTTCACAAGTTTTGAGGCTGAGGCTAGTAACACTCTCCAGTCTGCATTTTTCATACAGTAGCATGCGAAAGCCAAATTCAATAATTAGTGTTATCAAAATATTTTCAGAGCTCTAAACAAATAAACGCACTTGCTTTGAATCCTTCAACTCTTATGCAGTATGCTGTATAAACATGGCTTACTAAGCAAAATTCCTTGTCCCTGACAATGTTGATGCTAAGCACTTGCTTCAAGTGTCTATTCAGATCAAAGTTAAGAGTACAGTTTGTGTTGTTGTTTCATCCATCTACATACAAATTTACTGCAAAACTTTGTTCAATTCCTCAGCAATTATTGTTGAATGTTAGATGTATTTTTCAAGAAGACCAGCTCTAAAAAGGACCAAAACCAACATCTCCTTCTTGTCTTCTAAATTTTTTTAGAATATTTTTCTGTCACTGAAGAATTTGTAAAAATTGTTGTTTAAGATTTGAAATCAACTTGGCTTGTGAGGAGTCATTTTGGAGCTCACTGAGATCATTATGTCAATTGTTCAATGATGGAAAATAGTTGTTTGAACATTTTGGTGTCATGCTCGTCGGCTAGCTAGAAGTGCGGGAAGGTTCAAGCCAATCAAAATCAGTGAAATATTTGAAATGAATCCTGAATTAAATTATTGCATTTACATTGCAGAAGCTGAAAGCTCGCAAAGACGCATTAAAGAGATCTTCTTACAGTGAAGAGAAGAAGAGAATGTTGGAAGAAGTGCTGACAGTGGCATATATGTCACCTGAAGAGAGTGACTATGAGGGAGAGGAGGAGGAGGAGGACAATCGCTTGCTTCAAAAGATAATTATCAGAAAATTTCAGTGGAGATCGGATAGTCTTAACAAAGAATTTAGGAGCCTTGACCGAAAGGCTTCAAGGGCAAAAAGTGATAGGGCCCGACGTATGACTATACCTAGGGAAATAGGGGCTTTCATTCCTGGGAGTCTCCACACATACCCAAAGGAGGCCCCGGTGTGGGCTCTCAATGAACATTTGCGGGGTAATAGTTGATTTAAAGTCGTTTTGAAATACTTGAAAAGTGTATGTGCAATTGAAATAATGTTGGTTTATCAAAAGTGGTCACACATTTGGGATTCTTGCTGCCATTCCGATTCATGGGCTTTTCATCATGTAAATATGTATTTTTTTTTTTTTGCATCTAAATAATAGCAGCAATTTTTCTAACACTTTTAATAATTGAATGCTTTTTCATGCAGTTTTGTTTGTACAGATTTTGTAATAAAGAACTAGTAGAGTATTGAGAAATTAAAGTACTCGCAAAATGAGTTCAAACTGTCTCATTATAATTACATTCGTTTCACATGCATGTTTTTTCGTGTTTGACTGGGAGAAGTTTTACTTACTCGATCGAACTGGTATATCACAAACCTTCTGAAACGCTTAACTTGCTACACGTTATTGTAACCAGTTGCAAGGTCAACTGTGCAGATATCGTTATATCTAAGAATCCGGGATTACACAACAACAATGCATAGCGCTGTTCCTCGTGACGTCACCCATTGTTATTAATATGACAACCAGCCCCGGGTTGCTCAAAAAATACCATGGAAACCTATAGGTTTTGATACCTTTCATATATTAACGAACGGTTAGCGCTAATATAACCAGGCGTTGAGCTACCTACCCTAGAACCTAATTGACTGTTTAATCAATGACTTCTTTTGTTCCGTGGTTGGCGAATTTGAACATCAAAAGAAATGGGACGTCAATGGTTGTAAACAAGAAATGTCGCAATAGCTGGGCCTTTTAAAATATATACATCAACAAAGATATTGTTTGTCACATTTGTCCGTCGAAAAATATCATATTTGCACGTGTATGTCTTCGTTTAAACAGGACAAATGTAACATTTGTCTTAAATATGAACTACATTTGTCCTCATTTATCTCGAGTGCAAATGCATCATTATCCTATTTGTCCTGGAGACAAATGTTACATTTGTCCTACCGCTAAACATAGACAAATCTGACAAATGTCTCATTTGATCTATATTTGAACCATATTTGTGTTTGGTCAAATTCCATTTTTCACCCAGTGTAAATTATGTATATATGACTTATTTTTCAGAATTTAGTGGACAGTATTCCTTTGTAAATAATGTTATCTATTATTATTTGTGTCCCCACATTAGTATGGGATATCTCCTGAACTAGAAGGTTCTGACACTGTAATAAAGTTTCTACTACTACTACTATTACTATTCTACTCATAATAAGTGTTATGCAACCAAATTAAAAAAAATGACAATGTAATTTCTGAATGTTTTTCAACATACAACAAATCCTACCTGTCATCAGCTAATACTTCATAGGAACCATCAAGTTGACGGAAATATAAAGAATCTACTTTGGCAGCTGTTGCCTTCCTTTTAAATTCCTTACAAATCAAAATTCAAACAAGTGTTTTATAATACGTGAAAGCTGTACAAAGGCAATGCTCTACTAATACTTAAAAAATCATTAATTATTGGTTTTTAAGGGGTTAGTCTTGTTTCCAAAGGGTGATACAGTTGCCACTTTTTCCTGTGATGTGCCTGGGGCAAGGATGGGAAAATAGTTGCTTGGCAACAGGGGAAAGGAAAACATTCCACTTCCATAGCGCCAGTTGGATGCTCCACACATTGAGCTAATCAAGTGAAAGGGCAATGTGTCCCACTGGTCTGCAGCTCTACACCGTCCATTTGGGACCTAGATAAATGACCTACAACTTGTAGGTCCCCAGGAGTTCAGTAGCTCAATGGGTAGACCCGTGTTATGGAGATCATAGGTTCGAATCCTACCTAGTACTCTGATTTTTCAGTTGTCCTTTCGCCTGTCACCAAGCAACAGCTCACCTAGTTGTGAAGTTGTGCATTCTTAGCAAGGATGCCTTTTGTTGGTCCCACACAGCAATTCCAGCTCACCTCAATCAAGACCTCATTTTCTGTTTTGTCTTTTTTTTTTGGCAACTTTTGTTTGTTAAGGGAATTTTTTTCCCTCCAGTGACAACTGTAACCTGGACCACTGACAGGTTGGCCAAGTTGGTTAACGTTCAACCACTCAGGGTCATCACAACACTGACAAGGAAATTCAAATTCTTCCCTTGGTAATGATATCTGCAAATGGTAAGACTTTCACCTCTACTCAGGTAAGGAATATAAACCACAAGCTATAAAGCTTAACATCTTCTTTTTTGTCCGGATTGCCGACGCAACCTCAAGGTGGCTCAAATCAGTTTCAACACTTTCAAGAGACCTTGTTATTAGCGACAGTAAAGTGTTGTAGTGTCAATGCTTCTAATAAGATTGTTTCTTTCAAGAGTTCAAACTGGTTTGAGCCACCTCAAGACGGTGCCTACTATTGTTATTGCACATGCAGTACATTCTGCACATCTCAAGATACTCGGATTTCATATCAGTGGTGCTTATTAATACAGGGATATTTTTGCTCGGTTCAGAACTATGCAGAGAAACAAGAACTTAGCAAGTGCTCTTGGTATCCAAAAAGAAAATTGGGGGTAACCATACATTTTTCAGAGGTAATTAAGTTTTAATTTGGAAAAGAACGCCATACATTCCTTTGTATTTTAAAGCTTTTTACATATATTGTTGAAAAATGCGTGGTTACCCCCAATTTTATTTTTGAATTTCAATATCTGCTTTTTCCACATGTTCAGTAAACCGCGCAAAAATACGTACGTACTGTACCTTTTCTAGTAGGCATCGTCCTAAAAAGTACAATCGTTGTCTTTGGAATTTTGCCACGGTTTCCTGGTGGTTCGTCTGACTTAACCCCTGTCATTCAACATCTTGGCTAATCTCAAGATTACCCAGCCACGACTATTTGTACGTAATTCTAAGTTTACCCTTTCGTGTCTATTAACCCATCCAAATTCAATGCTATATGTTGTAAGCTTACAAGGTTTGTGCTGAGCTTTAAATAGACCTAATCGGCTAACTCAATGTTGTGCCCAATTCAAATCTCCCGGGACTAAGATTCTTTATTTACTGTATTTGTATGATAATGTAGCATTCATATTTAAATGATATGGAAATACCTGGAACAAAACGTTTTATTCCCAAAGGGTTTGAATTGGGTACAACATTGAGTTAGCCGATTAGGTCTATTAAGCGCTAGCCTTTTTGTAAACATCAGCTGAATTTTTGACCCACGCTTACCTCCTTTACTTGACCAACTGAAAAACTACGAGGATCAGGGAGATCCACATATATCAACGACTTCCCTGCATTTAGAGGGTCGTACTTAATTTTATTGCGGACGTACAGACGCATCATGCATCATCATGTGGTGTTCTCCATCACGGAAGATCACCTCTCTTTCCCGCTCATTCGTTAGGAACTCCAAAATTCTTACAAAATTTTCCATTGGATAGTGGACGTCCAATCATCTGTTGTTTTAGATTGATTACTTTAAACTTTCGTTCCCTCGTTCCCAGGGTATATGGACGTAATAACTAAGGTAGATCGAAGTGTCTGGGTCTGTACATGTTGTGTCTTTTCAGAGAAAAATGAGCGTCGCTAAAGTACTTTGGGTTCGTTTCCTTGGACAAATCGAAGCTGCATTGCCGCGGAGACTAATACCCTTTTGGAAAGCCCCGGCTGGTAAGTCTTTTCTTGCAGTTATCTCTGTATTATAAATTTGGCCCTCACTTAAAACGTGTAAATTTAGTTGTAATGTTGCAGCTTCGCAAAGAGTTCAGACGATACTACTTTAAGAAAACAATAATTGTGGTAGGATAGATACCACTAATTTGCATATGAAGAGATGTGCCTCGTTGTTTAGAAAACAGTAGGTAGTTAGCCTACTCTCTGTCCGACCTTCGCACCCGACTTCACAATAGACGAATTCAGCTTAAGTGCATCATGGGTAATCATGGAAAGATGGAGAGAAATACATGTAGGAACTTCAAAACGATGAAAAGTATTCATGAAATGCAATTTTGGGTTTTTTATTTTCCAACACAGAAGATATACCATGAAAGGTGTGTCAGAATATATTTGGAGAGAATGGCTATTGTAGAAATTATTTTATTAAAAAGAGTTTCGGCCATACATTTCCTGTAATTCCAAAGGCACAAAATTAAAGAGAATGTGTGGAGACAAAAAAAGCAATATTTAGGAATTCCAAAGAACGGATACCAAGTCTAGTTGGGCTTATGAAGGCGAAAGTCAATAAAGTAGAGTCATGTACAGTGTATTTTTCTTTGAATTTCCATACAAACCTTTGAATGTCCTGCCATGTTGCCCTGATTACCCATGATGCAATCAAGAGCGTGAACTCGTCTATTTTCACAGCCCTTATCAGGGGTGACATCCAGTATTGATCTGTGGCTTTTGTTCAAATTATTAGTACTATGTAATCAATCAATCAATCAATCAATCAATCAATCAATCAGTTTATTGTAGTTAAAAATATGACACAATACAGTCCTAGGTGTATCAGAGGGGCACTTTAACAGAGACTACTTACACATAGAATGGTGGCCCACCTAGAATACATTGTAGCTTTGCTACATGTAAAACAAAACGTGTAACTTAATATTATACCATGCGAGGTGATAAAACAAAAGTGTACATGTAAATGGTGACCAATTTAAATAAATAGTTTTGCATGTATCAGTATGGCGTCTGATTGTGTGTTTAAGCATGGCCTCTTCTTCTTTATGAATAACTTCATAAATCAGACAGTCCAGTTTTCCGTTGCACTTCTTCAAAACGGAAAAAAATTGTTGGTGAGGTCACCGGTGGTTTGCAGACTGTGCTCATTCTTTATGTGCTTGCCGATTGCTGAATAACGGTGTTCACCATTACACTGAAATAAGTGTTGGCTGGTGTAGCCGACATACTCTGGGTCACATTGGTAATTATACACAATGCATTGTTGGCTAATAATTATAGATGGTTTGGGCTGACACATCTTGAAGTCTTATGACTTTTGAACCCAGGTTGAAGAGTGTGATCAATTTTGTTGCTTAGATCTGATGATTGTGATGCCCCTTGATTTATGAGTCAAATGGTCAATGAGCCATGAGTCAATGAGACTCACAGTCAATATAGCAATAATTTATTGATTAAGCCTAAGCCCTCATTTCAGTGATTAGGCCTAAGCATTCCCTGAAATTTTAGCTTTCATTTTATGGGTTAGGGTAACTGCACTAACTCATTGACTCATGACTCATTGACTCATTGATTCTCAATAATTGCCTTTTCACTGTGTCGGCTGACTTCTGATCTTTAAAAGGCAAAACCACTCGGTGAACAGCATTTTTGTTAGTCGGTAATTGAGCTTGCAATCCAGGGTTTTCAGACCTCAACGAGGTGACAAAGTGAGAGATACTGTAATTAATGAAGGTATCAGGAAACTTGAGGTTAGTAAACATCATCTTGAGATGATCACATTCAGATTTGAAAGACTCTCATCTGGATGACAGGTGGAACGCACAATGTAACATGGTCTTCAGTAGCAATTTCTTGTACCTTTTATCAATGTGGCTTTGATGGTGAAGCAGTAGGCCGAAATGTTTCAAAAATATCGATTACGTGACGTTATTCCCTCATTCTTCCCATGGCTTGCGAAAGAAAGTAACCTGAAGTATAGTCTCCACCTGCTTACACTATTGTGTCTATTTCACCCCTTCTTATTTCCTCGGACAAGGCTTTTCCAGGGTTAGGGTTAGGCTAATAGCTTCAGCCAGTTTCACTCCCTGTCAACATACATGTAGTTTCCCACTTGTCTCTTTGGGGAAGTGCAACAGAAAGTGGCATCACGTGATCAGTATAATTTTTCAAAACCACAGAGCCACAAAAAATGTTATCAAGTGGTCAGAATTTTTGAAGCGCAGACTGAAATCAACTTCCCTTGAAGTACGCTGAAAAAAGCCGTTGTCCACGGACGTCTGAAATCGATAGTACAGTACAACCAGTTCAAACAAGTTTGGTTACTTACTGACATTATGTAATCAATGGTGCAATCATGCTATTTTTCTTGTTGTTTTGTTTTTATTAAAACATGTTATGTAAGAGAAATTGTTCTTTAATAGCTTTGTTCTATGAGTATGGAAAAGAGATTTAAAACCAAATGAAATTGAATCATCAGATTTTTGCTGCATTGGCAAGACAGATTTTAAATATTTGAATGTCAATGTATTAAATAAAGGGAATTACATTTCCTCTGAAACCGCTATCCTCAAGAAAACAGGAGTGGGAGGGTCCCAAACAGAGACGATATAGATGTATCTGGGAACATTCAAATGGAGTTATTCGATTCTGGAGAGCTGTCTTCTCATGTTTGTGCCAAGTGTCCCTAATAGAACTACATGTACAAGAAAATACTGCAACTTACATGATTACGTGTACCGGTATGTTTTTGGTAGTCTGTGTCATCAGGGCTGTCTGAGTGAGTGATTGAGTGAGTGAGTGGGTGTAAGATTTGTAGGCCTGCAGCACGTGCATGATTTACGAAACTAATCTCCGGTTTTCTTGAATTACAATTATTGATGTTAGTTTGCGGCCCACTTGTCGCCTTTTTCCTTTCTTGATTTTCTTAATGAAAAGAGAATGAAAACTGTTTGAGTATGTTATTGTCAAATTAAATTCTTAAATCAAAAGCACTACATGTATTTTCACGTCTACAGAAATGGTCACTCAAGCTCACATTCCACAGACATTCTGCAGGTCAAATAAACAAGAAAAATTCACCAGTCGATCATAATATTTCTACCGTCAAAGACCAGGTCAACTTCTCTACCTGCATGGGGAAAAAAGTCAACAGTGATTTCCTCGCAACAGAAAGAAAAGCAGTAGAAAACTATTTTTATAGGTTGAAATTCCCACAGCACTGTGCTCAAAAATTTTGCCCAGTGTTAAAAAATATGAGCTCTTCTGAATTAAACGAAACATTAAAAAATCACAATGCAGTTTCGACGTATGTCAAAATCTTTTAGTCATCCAGAGTAAGTGTATGTTCGGCAACACTAAGTAATTTAATTTTGCTGATCGTGATTGGTTTAAACATGTAGATTATATCGGCTAGTCTGGGTCTGTTGATTTCACTGATGTAATTTATTCACGCAAATTTTCGCTCCACTTTCCTTTTAAAAAATTATAATTATCTGTATGAAAAATAAAGAAGCGGAAGCCACCTGTGTGTTAGGTGAAAGGGAAAACAAAGCTGAAAACTTTTTTCAAATCTTCATGTCATGTAACAGCCGCATCGGAAAATAACTGGGTGAAAGACGAAAATAAACAGGTCTGTTGGAAGCATGCTTAAATTTCAACAAATGAGCCCCAAAATCGGCAAGAATTTGTTACGCTGATGAATAATAAAGCGGTTTCTATTTCTAAAACGATGGAATTACCCAGGGTGATAAATAACCTTGAATGAAGGGGGTAGTTTCTAATTAAAAGAAACTGTGGTGCTGCGTCAGTGGGGAACTAGTATACAAAAATTTGGTTTTATCAACAGAGTTGATAATGTAAATTGGCCACTGTACAGAGATTCTATAGAGATTGATAAATAACCTTGTCTGGGAGAGTAAATCTTTGACTTTGCAGAATCATGAATGAATGGTCAACCTCAAGAGTTGGATGATTGTGATCTCTGTGTTGAATTCACACATTTCTTGTCGACTTTTATAACACTTGAAAGAAAAAAAAAACTAACTAACAAAAACTGCAATCCCATGTCTTGCCATTATTTTGCCACAGATGTATCCTGTTGTTAGTAAGACGCAAGGTAACGTGATCACAGGCGGCCGCTGAAATTGATGTCTCTTTCAATTTGTGCGATTTACTTGTGCATTGCTGATGGCAATTTTTTTAATTCTTGATCAACACTTCTAAAAAACTTCCTTGTACTCTTCCTTAAAACTGTGTCTCAATATTTATTTACTTTTGCATATAACAGTTGTTTTGCATAAAGTAGGCAAACAAAATCTGTTCCATGCTTTGTTCGCATCTTTGAGCATTAAAATAGAACTTTCGGCCGTATTTTTCTAGCAGCAAGTCATATAAATTATGTTGACTCTCCCATCCAGATACTAACCCTGCCAGACACGGACGGGTTAAGTTCAGCGAACTTTTGTTGTGGAAACTGTTAGACGTTCAGAGTACACGCTTAAATTTGCCGTGAAAAAGAAGTTGTAGTTCATGTCAGACTCAAAGCCAATGTTTCTTGATTCCCATTTATTTTCTTGTATTTTACATGTTACGTCCTGGAAAACAAAATGCAGCTCAGTTGACAGTTACATGCATGGAATAAAGCACTGTGTCAAGTTACTGCACTACCACACGTACGCAATGCGTACCTATTCTCTCTTTCATTAATAAGGAGTTGCTTCAGTTATATTATCATATGACCCATACGGCCCCGCGCGCGCTTTCATTGCAAAACTATTGAGAAAATCCCCGTATGAGGGTCGTACGCAATGGCGCGAGCAGGGCCAGAAAAAGCCGTCCGACCCTGCTAGGATCACGTACGGCCCTTATACGGGGATTTTCTCGATAGTTTTGCAATGAAAGCGCGCGTGAGATGCGAACTAAAACAACTTTGTTGCAATTGCTATATAAATCCGGACTTTTCGGTCAAAATGAGCGACGTCAGTGAACATTCCGAATTTTGTTACCCGGAAAAAAAAAAGGGAAAAGCACGGTGGTCATATGATAAAATGCTTATTGACTGAGTTAGGTCGGGCCGGACAGGAAAATATTTGGCCCTTGGTCATGGCGCACGGACCTTGCTGCGCTCGGCCCGTACGCCATGACCAAATATTTTCCCGTCCGCCCTCCCAACCGTCCGCAACCTCAAGGTGGCTTAAATCAGTTTCAACACTTTCAAGAGACCTTGTTATTAGCGACAGTAAAGTGTTGTAGTGTCAATGCTTCTAATAAGATTGTTTCTTTCAAGAGTTCAAACTGGTTTGAGCCACCTCAAGACGGTGCCTACTATTGTTATTGCACATGCAGTACATTCTGCACATCTCAAGATACTCGGATTTCATATCAGTGGTGCTTATTAATACAGGGATATTTTTGCTCGGTTCAGAACTATGCAGAGAAACAAGAACTTAGCAAGTGCTCTTGGTATCCAAAAAGAAAATTGGGGGTAACCATACATTTTTCAGAGGTAATTAAGTTTTAATTTGGAAAAGAACGCCATACATTCCTTTGTATTTTAAAGCTTTTTACATATATTGTTGAAAAATGCGTGGTTACCCCCAATTTTATTTTTGAATTTCAATATCTGCTTTTTCCACATGTTCAGTAAACCGCGCAAAAATACGTACGTACTGTACCTTTGCTAGTAGGCATCGTCCTAAAAAGTACAATCGTTGTCTTTGGAATTTTGCCACGGTTTCCTGGTGGTTCGTCTGACTTAACCCCTGTCATTCAACATCTTGGCTAATCTCAAGATTACCCAGCCACGACTATTTGTACGTAATTCTAAGTTTACCCTTTCGTGTCTATTAACCCATCCAAATTCAATGCTATATGTTGTAAGCTTACAAGGTTTGTGCTGAGCTTTAAATAGACCTAATCGGCTAACTCAATGTTGTACCCAATTCAAATCTCCCGGGACTAAGATTCTTTATTTACTGTATTTGTATGATAATGTAGCATTCATATTTAAATGATATGGAAATACCTGGAACAAAACGTTTTATTCCCAAAGGGTTTGAATTGGGTACAACATTGAGTTAGCCGATTAGGTCTATTAAGCGCTAGCCTTTTTGTAAACATCAGCTGAATTTTTGACCCACGCTTACCTCCTTTACTTGACCAACTGAAAAACTACGAGGATCAGGGAGATCCACATATATCAACGACTTCCCTGCATTTAAAGGGTCGTACTTAATTTTATTGCGGACGTACAAACGCATCATGCATCATCATGTAGTGTTCTCCATCACGGAAGATCACCTCTCTTTCCCGCTCATTCGTTAGGAACTCCAAAATTCTTACAAAATTTTCCATTGGATAGCACGGACCTTGCTGCGCTCGGCCCGTACGCCATGACCAAATATTTTCCAGTCCGCCCTCCCACTCAGTCAATAAGTACATATAATTATGGTTTAACCCATTCACACCTCAAATGCCCTAGGACCAATCGGTTAACACATTAAAAATCAAACTCCAATCCTGCATCTTTACATTTCGAACCTCCTCAATGTTTTACCCTCTCATAAACCACCCCCTGCCCCCCAGGGGCATAATTTAAAGACTCACTGCCTTAGTTTGTAAGCTAGCTAGAAGAGAGATGTTGAAAAGCAATTCCTTTTCAAATGAGTCTGACAGTGTCTTTTTGTTAGTGGACTAATCAGATTTTCCCATTGCTGGTGCAGTGGGAAATTCTGAACAAGTCACTTACAGTAGCAATCATCACAGTCTCTTTATCTCCTCCTCCCCCTCATAAATCTTTAGACTCTTCCAGGCAGCACCAGGTGAACTTTATAAAGGTTGTGGACTACAAGTGCTTTCCTGAGTTACATTATGTACGTAATACAACAAGATAATTATTGTATGCAGGTAAAATGGAGATCCTAAGAAGCCAGATCCTGTACATGTACAGCTTAGTTTGTTCCTTCCTTGGCAGATAATTTAGTCAGTAGAAGCTCAGAAATTAAAAGTGCCTTGTTTTGGAAAACCGAGCCTGTTACATCTACCAAGCTTCGCCACACTAGTGTACACATTGAAAAAAAGAAATGGAAATGTGAATGAAAATCATCCTCTAATTTAGGTAGAGAATACAATTTTCTGCACCATTTGAACTGCACTGGATTTGATAGGAGTATACAGGTGACATGACTACTGTTGGCTGTCACTCTTACATGTTATTATTGATTTTACTACATTACTGCAAGCTAGGAACAATTAAGGTCACAGCAGTAGAGATGGAAATAATTATTACACTGATCAGGGTTTAGGGACAAACTGTAAAAACTATTTGACATTTCATTGTACTTTTTTAGGGCCACAGACAATCTTCTTTTGGGCACCAGCTTTCAAATGGGTGAGATATATGATTGAATGTTGTGTTAACAGTGCATGTATTTTTAAATTAACAAAAAATATACTGTATTGTATCTCCAGCCTGTCCAATACAATTTTGTTTATTGGATTCGGGCCTTCCCCTCTGGAAATACAGGGATACTGTATTTGTATATATATGCAGATTAATTTCCTTTGCAAAAATGTGAAAAAACATGGCACAAGTTAGCATTACAGCTGTACTTCCTTTTCTCTTTTTACTTAATATACTATACAATTCATGTACATGTATTATGACAAAATTAATTATTCTACTACGTTTTAATTTGTTATTTCTGATTGATCAATGACTAAAGCATACATGTATGTAAGAAGGTTATCGAGTGCAATACAGAAGTTGCTTTGGAAACACAGATCCAGTAATTTTGTTGAGTATGTAATACGATGTAAATAAAAATCATATCAACTTGCTCATGCATTTCGTACAGACATAAATTAATACATATATACAGTTTCATTTTTAAGAGTACCCAAAATAGGCTTGTATCTCCGAGAAATCAAATATCTAAAACAAAATACTATAAAATTGATTAGAAAAATACACTAACAGTTACTATAATAAAATCTATGAAAAATTGAGATTTTATTGTTGGATGGCTAAAATAGAATAATGTGTAAGGAAGAAGTAGCTCTAAGCTTGTCAGGTAAAGTGCTCCAGAACTTAGTGGCTGTATTATTGAATGAATTCCGGCCATAAGTTGTAGTGGAAGGTTTAGGTACTGTAGACTAAGGATATGAGTTCCTCTCATGGAATAGTCAACAGATTGCAGAGAAAACAGATCTTTGAGATACCACAGATTCCCTTCAAAATGAAGGCATTGAAAGATGATTATAAGAATGTTCTGGGTCCGCTTGATAGTAGCGTACAATCTCTTGTCCCTTGCAAAAGATCACCATAAGAAATAACTTTTTCATTTTTAGATTAGGTTAGGTACAGTACCCCAAGTATACATTTTGGTCAGTGCATCTATCATATCCTTATTCCGAGAGTCACAAAAATGGCATACAGTAGAACAATACAAGAAGTGCAGTAATATGAATGCTTTGTAAAGATGTAAGAATACTAAGGTAGGAACAAGCTTACGAAATCTAGTTATTAGATTGAATTGATTGGTTATCTTTTTACAATATATTTGACATTTGAAATGTGTTCATCAAAACAAAGTCTGTTATCCACTGTCATTCCGAATAACTCGTGGATTTTTTCACCAGGAAGGAAATCACATGATCAGTGCTTCCTATTATCATCGTGATTTATGGTCACTCATGGTGTTTTGAAAGTTTTCAAATTGCACTCACCTACAGCTCATGCAATTTTGAGAACTTTTAAAACTTCTGCCCATAAATCATGAAATGCACTCAGTCGTATGATTTCCTATGTACATTGTACTTATAACATTACATATTGACCTATTTATAGATATGAAAAACAACCCATACTATTAATATTTATGCAGGGTCTGGTATTTGCTGGAATTGCTGATCTTGCTAGACCAGCTGATAAACTCAGCCCATCCCAGTCCACTGCTCTAGCTGCTACTGGTGGGTGTTTGAAAACTACATATAAGTTTGTGTAAACTTGTTATTCTTAATTGGAAGTCAATGCTTTTCATATTTGAACAATTGCTTATTAGCCTTTCTAACCCTAACCCTAACCCTTCCTGTTGGGCCAACTCATCAATATGAAGTATTTTTTATGCCCCACGCAAGTACAAAAAATTTGTGACATTGTACTTTGAAAACCAAATTTCACCCTTGAAGCCTGGATATCCACATGCAAGTTCTCCTGACTGGTATGCAATCATTGTCTTATGCTATTCGTTGGGATTATATTAAAAGATAAAAATTCCCAGGGCTCTAGTGGTAATTTTTATCAATTCCTGTTACCTTTTCTCATGATTATATTGTATGGACATTGTTAGAAGAAATGTTTTACATTTGTCATTCTTAGCACGAAGGTGCCATCTGGTTGCTTTTCTGGTTATTGCTTGTCAAATCATTTGTTGATCTCATGGATATACCCACCAGTGCCCATTTCAGTAATTAGGTCAGGTGTAAACTCTCATTTTTCTTATTAGCATTGTTTAGTTCTAGAAACTGACTTAGAATGGTTGGTTTTTTAGAGTTATACTTGGTGTGTATACCCATGAGATCCTTGCCATTTGTTGTATACCTTGTGCAAATTAATGTCACACTACGAACTGCAGATAAATGGATTTGGCTATTAAACTTACAGTAATATACTATGTTACAAAATTGAATACCAGTAAAGGTTTGACTACAGCACTCCAACACAGTAATTTATTATTGTTTGCCCTTGGCTGGGAAGGAAAAAGTGTTGATGAGATAACGCTGATGATAATAATAATAATAATAATAATAATAATAATAATAATAATAATAATAATAATAATAATAATAAACAGTAGGCCTAGATACCTAACTGAACACCACAAATGACCCCCCTTGTCAAGATTGTTAGAGAGCCAATGGGAAAAGGAAAAGTATTCAGTAACTAACCAAGCAGCAACGTTCACAAAAGAGCTCAACTTCTTAACACACGGCAACTCGAGAATGAATCTCCAACCATCCAAGCTCTGAAAACCAAAGAAAAAGCAAAGCACCATGCTCAAAAACAAATAAAGATAAAAATTATGGGAAGAGAACCCAATGCATGCTGGGCAATACCCAAAGAGAATAGGTAAGAAAGATGTTGGCCAACGTAATTTATGACTGACAAATGGCTTAAAACAGCTGTCTGAAATCTGAAACAGAGGGTTTTATTATTGCTGCCCAACACCAGGCCATCAAAACCAAATTATTATTATTACTGAATCAAAATACTAAAAGATGGCACAAATCCAACATGCAGGATATGTGGTCAATTCCAGGAAACTGTTGATCATAGGGTGGCAGGATGCACTGAGCTAGCCAATTCCAAATACATTCATAGACACAACAAGGCTGCTGCATACTTGCACTGGAATATCTGTAAAGAACTTAACATTCAACGATGAAATGATATATAAGATGGATCATATATGAACTGCGGATATCAAATCAAGTGAAGCTATGATCCTCGCAGTTATGAACGCAATTTTTGTAATTGCATAAAGAAGCCTGAAAATGCAGGCTTCTTTTCAAAAAAATTGCGTTTTTAACTGCGAGGATCATAGCTTTACTTGATTTCATATCCGCAGTTCACATATGATCCATCTCATATATAATTTCATCGTTGATTCATTCCTCACGGGAACATTGGAACCCACAAATGACCAGCTCCCAACGTCAGTGGCTTCATAGCTCAGTTGGTTAGAGCATAGCACCGGTATCGCGAGGTCACGGGTTGAAACCCCGTTGAAGTCCTGAATTTTTCAGGCTTCTTTACGCAATTGCAAAAATTGCGTTCACAACTGAGAGGATCATAGCTTCACTTGAACTTAACATTAGCGCAAAAGAAGCACTAAAGAACTTTAAAGAACATTAAAAAATTACTTGCAAAATTTCCACTGATTGAAATGTTTAAGTCGCAAAAGTGACTCATACGGGCGCAATTTACAGCCCTGCAGAAATCTGCACTTCTTGGAACAGTGACCATTTTGAGAAAGGTCCTTGAAGTCTAAGGTCTCAGATGAGAGCAGACTGAAAGTAGACACTTTTTCTCCAGGACAATGAGAACCTGTGAAAGTCGTAATCATAATAATAGGTGGTGTGACCATGTTCCAGAAAGTTTGCTTGAAAATAGCGATTACCTCGATGGAATATGATCGTCTGGGTGGAAGTTCATGTACATGCAGTCCTGAGAAGGACTATTGGCAGACTGACGTTTTGACAACCTGTAAGTTGTAATTAACAGTCTACAGTTATAAGTTTTGAGTGGGAAGTTCATTTATTAAAAATTTCCCTTCAAGACAACTTTTCAGTGCAATTTACTATGGAAGGACATTGTATTTCCTATGCGCATAATTCTGTGATCCAATCAACGCATGAAATGACAAGACAGAAAAATGCATGGCACATACATACATATTACCATGAGGTAGCTCTAAGGAGCGTTCGATAATAATTCTTATCCAATTCATCCATGAGCTGGCTCGCAGGAACCTTTGATTATTTATTGTAACCTACTTGTTTTTACTTAAGTTCTTTTGCTTTTAGGGTTAATATGGGCAAGATATTCCATGGTGATAATCCCAAAAAACTGGCTTCTATTCAGCGTCAACATTGGCCTTGGAGTGACAGGAATTAATCAGCTTTGCAGAATCGCATAGTATGTTCTGGTTATCATAATTACATGCTCCTTGCAGTGCAGATATGTCTAGAAATGCAATTTATTAGATGCATTCTAATTTTGTTAACACTTTCACTGCAAAGTTCAACACTAGAAGATTATTGAAAGACATAAAGCTTTCAAAAAACTCTTTGAAACGTTTTGACGACATTTCAACATAACTTCACGTCACGTCACGTCAATTCAGAGTAGCAACTGGAAATATATGAGTGTAATTCAACAGAAAAATTGTCCCCATTGGTATAATTCCCAAAGGCCAAAATGAACCAAGAATATTGCATAAAAATAATTAAGTGTCAGGTAACAAGTTTAACACTAATTAAATCTGAGTGTTCAATGAAGGCTTTTTACTTTTAAATAATTTTTGTAACTGTATTTCAAAACCACTAGGTTACATTTTAAGCCACCTCTACACGAGCGATTTTTTGCTCTCGCCGGTGATACGATTTTCTCAAATTTTGTCGCGTCGCAAGCGCGCGATGAAAATCGCAAGTGTAGCCACCCTTGAACTGGCGACGTAACAGCTGCAAAAATCACACAAAAAATGGCGAGAAATTGAATGAGTTGAACTTGAATTCCTGCAATTTTTTTCTGGGATTTTTTCAGCAGTCGCGTCACCAGTTCAAGGGTGGCCACACTTGCGATTTTCATCACACGCAACCTTGTCATGCAGATTTTTTTAGCTGTAAGGGTAACTGTTTTCTCTTCAGTTATAGGTATTCCCATCCTGAACTGAATGAAATAAGAAAAGAAGAAAGTGAATGAGTACAAATGTAAAGAACTGCTGAAGAATATGAAAGAGCAGAATAAAATTAAAAGGGTGTAAATAATGTTAAAGGGGACATAGTTTTTTGAGTGGATGTAGAAGTTATTAAGCAATCAATTATTTTTCTTCCTGTGATGACTTTAATCCATGT
Source organism: Montipora foliosa (assembly GCF_036669935.1). Lineage (NCBI taxonomy): Eukaryota > Metazoa > Cnidaria > Anthozoa > Scleractinia > Acroporidae > Montipora > Montipora foliosa. The sequence goes on from NC_090871.1 coordinate 5,340,520, forward strand.
TGTATCACTAACAATGGAGAGGTGCAATATTTATGTCACTTCTCTTTAGGGTGAATAGTGTCTTTCAAAATCCAAAAATTTGTACTGAAGTTGATAATAATTATGGTAATTTACCACCACAGGGATGTACTAAAGAAGCTGCTGTTTCAAGCGTCAGCCCTTAATCATAGTGTGTTAAGGCATTCTAATAATAATAGACAGTAGTCCTAAGATAAGGAGGGGTAACATTAATATTAGGATTGCGGTTGTCTAAAAAATCGACGGTTCTTGTGTTTTAAACAAAATAAACACTAATTAACTCGTATATACATGTAGTACGATGAAAAAATAAAGTTGTTGAACCATTTGAAGCTGACTATTCTCCCTGGTTATGTTGAAATTTTTGTATTCATAATTTGTGATGAAAAGGCCTTGTTTTATTAACCCATCGACCCCTGGGAGTGAGACTTTTCTAATACAGATTTTACTAATACCAGACGATTTTACTTGTCAACTGGGGGTACCCTAGGGCATTTGAGGTGTCAATGGGTTAACTTAATCACTTACATGTTGATTTTAACAGAGTTTATTTGACCTGAGACCACAAAAATAGCTGGAAGCGTAGATGTGTCTTAAACATACGCAAAGCGCAAACAAAATTATCTCGATCGCTCTCATTACTTTCACACGAAAGAAATCACAACTTATGTTTAGCGCATTCCGTGCGCATCACGTCATGTGCGCTATCAATATTTTAGTTACATGTCTTCGGGACATTTCTCCCCTTCCAAAACGGACTTAAAGTTTAGATTTTTCTTTTTTTTCTTTTTTCTTTTAACACGACAATGTTCTTTTGAACAGTTCATAAGTAATGACTAACAAAACACTGTGTCAGAGTTCAAGCGTTGCATTCAAGCGGACAGAGCTTTAGAATTGGTCTCCTCAAGACTGAGCCTTTCACTTTAACATCGGCTTTGCGTACATGTCCATCTGGTCCCGGAAGACCTTGACTATCCTCCCGAATGGCCACTTTCCATGAGGTGTGTCTACATAACAGCAAGACAAGATCTCCTACTTTCAGGTCTCGCCTCTCTTTCCCCCACTTCTTTCTTGGGCTAAGGAATGATTAGTGCCATTGTCGGAAGTGACCTGAGCTGGAAATCCTCTTCGTGATGTCATTCTGTAGAACGCATTCATGGAAGAGTCAGTGTCCAGTCCATAAGCCATTCCTAAATGAACAGCTCGGGTGTTCATGCCAGCAAAAAGACATAGGTAGCGTTTGAGCTTAACTTTTCCTCTCCCTTGCTTTACAAGGAAGGGCCCAGTAAAATTAACTGAAATGTTGGGGTAAACGCTCGCAATAACATCTGTTATCGCACGGCAGGTAGTGGAGCCATGATCTGTGACGCTGGCCGAACTGTTCTTCTCCTGCAAACCATGCAGGCTCTCTCACACTCACGAATCACTTCCCTGGCTCCAGGAAGCCGGAACCTTGAAGACAAAAAAGCTAAAAATTGATTTGTAGCCACATGATTAGTCTTTGTGAAGACGTTCCACTATCAATCTTCTTACTTCGTGCTTCCTTGGCAAAATGATGGGATGTCATGCTTCCCACGCAATGTCAGCCAGTCGCAAGCGACTGGCTACTGTACAAGCGACTGTTACCCCGCAATAACCCATGCATCACTTGCAAGAACCGGGGATACGGGCAATATTTTCGAACCTGAGGGTAGAGCTTCTCCCTTTCGTGCTCGCAATACTTCCTCTAGAAAGCACTTCACTTTGTGCTTGACGAAGCACAATAATTTCATCATTTATCTCTTCTGCTGTCAAGGCACCCTGGACTCTTGACATCTTCAAGCTGTTATGAACAAATCGCATGACAGGCTAGAACACGGAGAAATCTAAACCAGTCAGATTATCTCTTCGGATCCAATCGTGTATCTTTCCAGCTCAGAAGCCACAAATGTGTGTTGTACTTCTGTTTCTTCTCCGCGTCATCTAAACTGTTGCAAAGAGTAGGCATCGTGGGCCATATTTCCTTGGGGTTATTGAAATACTCTGGCCCATTCCACCAGGCCTGATCATTGGCTAATGACTCGATTGTCAAGCCCCTGCTGAGTTTGTCGGCTGGGTTGGCTTAGCTTGGTATGTAGCGTCACTGAGCTGGATCAGTTTCAGTCTGTATCTCACCGACTCTGTTCGAGATGAATGGTTTGAACTGGCAAGAATGTCCACGTACCCAGTGAAGAACAGCAAGACTATCAGACCAACTTTTCATTTGGAAGGCCAAGAGTCTGTCCCACTTTCTCTGCAATTTGAAAGCCAACAATAGCTGCCATCAATTCAAGGCGAGATATACTGATTGCTTTCAGAGGTGTCACCTTGGCCTTGGACATGACAAAACGAACTGTTGAATTACCGGAATGGTACTCGTGCTTTAGGTAAGCCACTGCACCGTATGCCTCTTGTGATGCATCTGTGTATGTATGGATTTGTGAATCTACGACCTGCTCGGGCTCTTTCAACGAACTCGAAATCTTGACCTCTGACAGACTTGAGAGCTCTTTAAACCACGTTGACGCTGCTTCGGAAAGCTCATCTGGCAACTCTTGTTCCCACTCTAAGCCTGCAGTCCACATATCTTGCAGCATCATTCGAGCTGTGATGGTAAATGGAGACACAAACCCCACGGATCAAACAGTGTTGCAGTGTGACTCAAGAAACTTCTTTTGGTCAGGCAGATGTCATCAGGTGGAGGGTGCACGACAAATGGGAACTGATCAGCAGTTGACTCCCAAGAGATTCCCAATGTTTTAATAAAACGGCATCACATGAGCTTCCAGATCCAAATTGGCCACACGGTATTCTTGTGGTATCATTTTGAGAACTTGTTCACAGTTGGAAAGCCATTTCCTTGGCGCCTTTCCAGCTCGCTTCCAAAGAATTGTGAGATGATGGTGCAGCTTGATTGCTTTTTCTACGGTCTCCACAGAATGTAAACTGTCATCCATGTAGGTGCTCTTGCGAACTGCTTCGACTGCTCTAGGTAATTCGCTGCCTTTTAGCTTGGCATTATGGTACGCCACAAACTGAGCCAAGTAGGGTGGGGCATTGACTCCAAACACAACACGAGTAAACGCAAAAACCTTGGGTGCAATGTTGATCTTCATATCCCGAATCTCTGAACTGACCTGCCAGACGGCTTCAGCTGCACCTGCAGATACATCTCTGCAATATCACAAACTACAGCTATAGGCGATCGCCTGAACCTGATGAGAACATTAACCAGATCATTTTGAAGTTTCGGCCCTTTGTTGAGAACATCATTCAATGACACCCCTTTGTAATTGGCCCATGCATCAAACACTGGTCTCACTTTGCTTGTGCCCTTGTCTTGACGAACAACAGTGTGGCAGGTACCAAACCCTACTTGCTCCTTCACTTTCTTCCTGAACTTCTCGAATGCACCCCTTTCATTCGTAGCCATTAAATCACTTCTCAGTTGCAGCTGCAACCTCAGGCTGCTCAGCGAGTTTACGCTCTGTGCTTTATAGACGAGTTAATGCCATGGAAAAGTTATTTTCAAGAGGTGGAGCTGCAGACTTCCATGGCAATCCAACAACAAAACCATCTGTGGCTGGTTTGAGTGTGGCAAACACGGTTTCTTCGGCTTCTTTACATTGGGAACGAACTAACACACTTGACTGAGGCTCCTCAATGACCCACATTTGTTTTATCAATGTGTTTAGTTGCCTTTCCTCACTTCGAAAGAACGATAATTGGTTGACTTCACATTCTGGGTTGTTTTGGGATGCACCAATGCTTGTCCACCCTAAAGGTGTGAGTCTTGCAATGGGTTCCCCAGGATTGTCTTTAATTTCTCTCAATGAACAATGCAAATCAGCTAAATCCAATCGAATTAACATATCGATGATGGGGCGTCTCCCAAGTAAGGAAAAGTTTATTCCGGTCAAATGGGGCCACTTCTTTTCAACAACCCAGTTGACAGCATTCATGTTGCCCGTAACGTACTCCATTGTTTGAGTTGTAACTGTTTTCTTGATAAGGCCATCACAGCTTTCAAGACTAAATTGAACTGACTCGCGTCTAACACTAGCAGTTTGGTCATTCAACAACCGGACATTCAAGGCGACTGGTTCACCTATCAACCCCAATCAATGACTGATGTCTTCATTGAGGTAAGATGGTGTGCTTCCGTCATCCAATAGAGCGTTAATCATCAATGACTTGTTTCCATTCCTGACAACAGCTGGGATAGTCCGTAATGGGAGATATTCATTGCAGTCAGAAACAGAAGTCACACTGACCTGCCAGACGGCTTCAGCTGCACCTGCAGATACATCTCTGCAATATCACAAACTACAGCTATAGGCGATCGCCTGAACCTGATGAGAACATTAACCAGATCATTTTGAAGTTTCGGCCCTTTGTTGAGAACATCATTCAATGACACCCCTTTGTACTTGGCCCATGCATCAAACACTGGTCTCACTTTGCTTGTGCCCTTGTCTTGACGAACAACAGTGTGGCAGGTACCAAACCCTACTTGCTCCTTCACTTTCTTCCTGAACTTCTCGAATGCACCCCTTTCATTCGTAGCCATTAAATCACTTCCCAGTTGCAGCTGCAACCTCAGGCTGCTCAGCGAGTTTACGCTCTGTGCTTTATAGACGAGTTAATGCCATGGAAAAGTTATTTTCAAGAGGTGGAGCTGCAGACTTCCATGGCAATCCAACAACAAAATCATCTGTGGCTGGTTTGAGTGTGGCAAACACGGTTTCTTCGGCTTCTTTATATTGGGAACGAACTAACACACTTGACTGAGGCTCCTCAATGTCCCACATTTGTTTTATCAATGTGTTTAGTTGCCTTTCCTCACTTAGAAAGAACGATAATTGGTTGACTTCACATTCTGGGTTGTTTTGGGATGCACCAATGCTTGTCCACCCTAAAGGTGTGAGTCTTGCAATGGGTTCCCCAGGATTGTCTTTAATTTCTCTCAATGAACAATGCAAATCAGCTAAATCCAATCGAATTAACATATCGATGATGGGGCGTCTCCCAAGTAAGGAAAAGTTTATTCCGGTCAAATGGGGCCACTTCTTCTCAACAACCCAGTTGACAGCATTCATGTTGCCCGTAACGTACTCCATTGTTTGAGTTGTAACTGTTTTCTTGATAAGGCCATCACAGCTTTCAAGACTAAATTGAACTGACTCGCGTCTAACACTAGCAGTTTGGTCATTCAACAACCGGACATTCAAGGCGACTGGTTCACCTATCAACCCCAACCAATGACTGATGTCTTCATTGAGGTAAGATGGTGTGCTTCCGTCATCCAATAGAGCGTTAATCATCAATGACTTGTTTCCATTCCTGACAACAGCTGGGATAGTCCGTAATGGGAGATATTCATTGCAGTCAGAAACAGAAGTCACAAATGTGCTTGAATCAGGCTCCCCTTCCGTACAGTCTCTTGGCAGAGTCAAGCTGCCATTCTCATTGTTTTCAACGTGCAATTCTTTAACATTGTAATTCCCTGAGGCTCTGTTTTGTGTTCCATCATGCAACAGTCCTCTCTTAGTGTGTGCAATAAACGTTTGCTTAGTGCAACTGCAAGACATGCATGACATGCTGGAAAACGTCCGTCAGAGCAATTTGCAGTTAGTTTTTTGCAGACTATTTATTTAAAGCAGAAACGAGTGAATTTTACTCAAGAGCGTGTTTTGTTATCTTTAAAGTGAAGTTATTACCAAAGCTTAAAAAACTAAAAGACCTCAAAATGTGACAGGGCATTACGAAATAATTAAAGGTGTGAACATGTGAGCCAAAGGGCCTCTGCTGGCGCGACATGTGGGTGACCCTCAAATGGTCTTAATGACCCCCCACTTGAAAAAAATTAAGTGGAACCCTGTAGTTCAATAACACCCAATAGGCGATTTGCATGATGGCGTCATTTAACTACGGAGACCAGAATGCTTTGTCAAGATGCTTTGTTATTCAGATTTTTCTTTTCTCTTGGGAACAAAGAAACAATTGTTTAAATTTGCCTGACAATAGAAGCAACTCAAAGCAGTCTGGTCTTAGTAGTAAATAACGTCATCATGCAAATCGCCTATTCAGTGCGTTCTGTTTTTGTTTAACACGAACCACAGACAACCCAGTGTACGCTTTATGGAGCGTCTTGTTCTTAATGATCTGCTCTAATTTATTAATCGTGTTAATTTGTCCAACTATGCAGATGATAACCAAATTTATTTTAGTGATCGCGATCCTGAGGTGGTAAAGTCTGTAATCAATGGCGATCTCGCTGTTGCGAGTCGTTGGTTTGACGGTAATAAGTGTTCAATCCCGAGAAATGTAAATTCCAAAAAACTACCCTTGCGGTCTTTTCTTTAGCATTAGTGACGTACAGGTTCCTATCGTAGACCATTTAGAACTATTAGGCGTAACTATCGTTAACTCGCTAAATTTTAGCAAACACATTGGCAAGATTACATAGAAAGTTGGAAATCAGTTAGATGTTTTGAGCAGGCTAAAGAACACGCTATCAATCTCTTTGAAGATGTGCCTCTACAACTCGTATGAAATGTCTTATTGTACTTACTGTTTTGCGATCTGGCATAATTGCAATGAGTCTGATAAGCAGAAGCTGGAATGGCTTAATGTGAGAGCTCTAAGGTGTGTCTACAACAAACGGGTGCCCCTTCATGGTGATGATGACTACGGCTTCACTTTGTCCAATCGTCGCCTACAGGACATTGCCATATTAATTTTTAAAGCTGTAAACGGTATGTTACCGGGATGTATTAGTTACTTGTTCGTCGTACGTAATAATGTGAAGTGCTCAATTGACAGGCTAGCCGTCCCACGTAAGAAAACTACAAACTTTGGCTTAAAATCTACAACTTGTATTGGTGCCAAAGTGTGGAATTCTTTACTAGATGAATTACGTTCAACGACATCAGGAATTTAAGAATGCTGTGAGAGAACTACATTTGTAATGTACAGTTTTCTATGATTTAATGTAATAATTTCAAGATTTAGGATTGTTTATTTATTGATATAGTTAGAATGTTAGAATTTAGAAACAGAATGCAATTTTTATTTGTTTATTTATTTATTTATTTCACTTTTCTCGGCATATTAGCATGTATTTGCTAGGGGCCTAATCAACGTCATCAACCCGAGTTGAAGTAAAGTTACCTACATACCTACCTAATAAAACAACTTTCCTTCCAGTCTGTACATTTAGGATGTGCATTTCAAGTATTGATGAACATCAGCACTGAATGCCAATATACATTTTTTTTATCAATGTTGTACCACATCCACAATGACAATCTTCATTTTATTTTCTCCAAATTTGAGACAATAAGACTTCAAAGACTTGTTAAGCTTCAACGTTTTCGTTGCTGTCATTTTTTAAAGTTGGTTTTTGTGAGATTTTAAAATATAATTTTGGGTAACCAGAAGGGGTTGGAAGTCAGAGAAAACAATGGCACATTCACGTTACACAAATTAATATCAGTGTTTTTTGTGATAATTTTTATTATCGGTCAGTGATGTTAATACTGAGAAAGCAGAAAACCTGCTGAAAGCCTGCAGTGTTGGGCAGTGAACAATTTATTGAGAAGGTATTATTTCAGTGGAAGTGAACTTTTAAGTAGAGCTAATTTGAAGTGTCTGTTTGTTACAAAGCTGAACAATTCTCGTTATTTTGTAATCTTTTCACGATATTTTAACATGTTGAAACAAGAGGATCACAAGAGTGATACATCTATGGATGAAGTCTATTTCATTGCCGTATTGGCCAACCCCTTTTATGTTAGGTGGTAATTTAATTCATATGCATTTTAATTTTGTTTTGCATTGAATTTCCTTTTCACCAGTTCTTTCTCATGGTGTTGAACTCATTTTTGGTGCGAAGTCCGAAGGACGGAGAACTATTAGGTTTAGAGTGGGGCATGATACGTCAAGAGAGCAACATAATATTTCCTGATCAAAATTCCGGTGTCAGATGTCAATATTCCAAAGGGTCGGACACAATATGCTGTCGTATTTGACGCAAAAGAGGTTGAAAATTGTTCAAATTCTTTGTTAGACTACTTGTACTGTAGTGGTGGGTACGTATTTCGAGATTTATCATCTAGGGATAGGTGAGTCTGCTGGTCTTTTGAAAACAAACTGGGAAATGTCGCAAGGGTAAATCGCGTGTCTCGTTCTTAGCAGATCAGTCCACCATTTGGATGTAATAATAATAATAATAATAATAATAATAATAATAATAATCGTATTAAAAGAGATTTCTTAAAACATAAAACTATAAAAGTTAGAGATAACAAGTTAAACCGACGTTTCGGAGTAGACATCACTCCATTATCAAGGTAAAAATGTTCTATGATGCTAAAATTACAGTATTAAAAACGATTGACGCTAAGAATTAACATAATAAGCACGTGCGAAATTGGCTATAAGAATACTTTAGCACGAATGGAATCCGATTGCACATTGAGGCTAGGCTTAAGTGTTCTTATAAATAACATTTCAAACACTAAGCAATCAAATTTGTTTTTACATTTTTTGAGCACCTCAAAGCGTTTAAGCAGGTCCCGAGGGATCGACCCGTGTGCGTTCTTATGGTGTCTGGCAATAGCCGAGGACTGTTGCTTATGTCCCTTTACACGATTGTGTGATGAAGGTTATGTAGGCTACACACGCGGACATTTACACAATCGTGTAAAGGGACATAAGCAACAGTCCTCGGCTATTGCCAGACACTATAAGAACGCACACGGGTCGATCCCTCGGGACCTGCTTAAACGCTTTGAGGTGCTCAAAAAATGTAAAAACAAATTTGATTGCTTAGTGTTTGAAATGTTATTTATAAGAACACTTAAGCCTAGCCTCAATGTGCAATCGGATTCCATTCGTGCTAAAGTATTCTTATAGCCAATTTCGCACGTGCTTATTATGTTAATTCTTAGCGTCAATCGTTTTTAATACTGTAATTTTAGCATCATAGAACATTTTTACCTTGATAATGGAGTGATGTCTACTCCGAAACGTCGGTTTAACTTGTTATCTCTAACTTTTATAGTAATAATAATAATACCAAAACTTCTTAGCAGCACGAAGTAAGATATCGCTTTGATGATCCATACGATGTTTTTGAAATTCATATTTAATCAATACATGTTTCGGATGAAACATCATCCATCGTCAGTTGACAAATGAGAAATAAACTAAAGTTGAGCAATAAATAGTGTAACAAAGTGAGATATAACATGAATAATTAAGGATGAAGGCGAGAACAGAATAAAAACACCCAACCACGAAACAAAACAGAAAAAACCAAACTGTTTAGGCTAAGAAAAGAAACTAATTAGTATGAAAGGGATAAATTAAGATGTTTGACTTGGGAATTTAAAGATGGCTGCTCCCAAAGGATATGCATGGCTTCTTTGATTTTCAATTGGAAACGTGTGGAAGCAGAGTCGAGGATTTTAAAACAGTCTTCTGAACACCGGGAGCGACAATTTTCAGAACCTCTCAAGTGCTTAAATATGTGGGAATGTTTGTCGGAGGCGAGATGTTCACGGATGCGAGTGGCGAAATGTCTATTGGTTTCACCAATATAACAGGCATTACAGCCTGCACATGAAAACTTGTAAATGACTCGCGATCGTAAGCCCGCAGGGATAGGATCCTTCGCCCCAAACCAACTCCTAATTTTAAACGGGGTGAACACCAACTTAATTTCCAGGTCGCTGCAAAATTTGTTGACTAATTTCTTAATTCTGCGTTTTGTTATGATGGAAAAAGGACCGATGTACGGTAATTTAAAATACAAACAATTGTCCTTCCGAGCAACACTCTGAGAGGAATCGGAGGTAAAGTAACTGTTGAGAAATTTTCTAACAACATTCTCGATAACGCTAGAAGGAAACAAATTCTTCCTTAATGTTTTGGTAAGGTTGCTTATGTCCAAGTGAAAACCAGTCCAAGTATTATTAATTTTAAATACTCGGTCAACCAGAGTGCGTACTAGTCCTAATTTGTAACTGAAAGGTACAAAGCTGTAATAATTAGTGAGAAGACCGGTGTAGGTCTTCTTGTGGAAAACCCAGGAAATAATGCCCTGATTACTATGGTTATCTAAAAGCACATCTAAGAAGGGAAGCTTGTGGTTTTCTTCCTTCTCCATAGTAAACTTGATGTTAGGATGCTGGCTGTTGATATAACTAAAGAAAGATAAAGCATCCTGCTCGGTATTAAACAAAGCAAAGGTGTCGTCGACATATCTACGGTAAAACTCGATACCTGAATTGTAATTCTCTAACCAGCGTTTCTCATGGTGACCCATAAAGAGATTAGCTAATACAGGAGCAAGCGGGGAGCCCATGGCTACCCCATCAATTTCGCCACTCGCATCCGTGAACATCTCGCCTCCGACAAACATTCCCACATACATATTTAAGCACTTGAGAGGTTCTGAAAATTGTCGCTCCCGGTGTTCAGAAGACTGTTTTAAAATCCTCGACTCTGCTTCCACACGTTTCCAATTGAAAATCAAAGAAGCCATGCATATCCTTTGGGAGCAGCCATCTTTAAATTCCCAAGTCAAACATCTTAATTTATCCCTTTCATACTAATTAGTTTCTTTTCTTAGCCTAAACAGTTTGGTTTTTTCTGTTTTGTTTCGTGGTTGGGTGTTTTTATTCTGTTCTCGCCTTCATCCTTAATTATTCATGTTATATCTCACTTTGTTACACTATTTATTGCTCAACTTTAGTTTATTTCTCATTTGTCAACTGACGATGGATGATGCTTCATCCGAAACATGTATTGATTAAATATGAATTTCAAAAACATCGTATGGATCATCAAAGCAATAATAATAATAATAATAATAATAATAATAATAATAGAGCGAGTTACAATTGAGTGTCGTAAAACCAAAACCAAAGTAATTACTTTGGCCAATCAAAATAGACGGAGACAATCCAGTAAACCAATCAAAACTTGAAGTAATTACACGTAGCCGACACAAAGCGCGGGAAAATGTGCACGCGAGAGCCACGATTGGTTTTGGTTTCATTTGTGTTTGGTTGAAAAAGTGGCGCGCGAACTTTGAACCAATCAATGAGTTACGTAATCGTAAACCAAAGCAAGTCGCTAATTACACTAAGAAAATGTTTACACTAATTACACTTATTACACTAAGAAAATGTCTAACCGTTCGGTACCGCTCGTTGAAAGTTATTTAAGGTTGTGCCAACATCAGTAAAAGAGGACTTGTGAGCCCTTAATTAAGTCGCTGGAGCCGCTTTTATTGAAAACATTACAATATGGATAATATTCTTCCCAAATCTGTTTTAACAGTGGAATTTTACTTTGGAAAATATTATCACAAAAAAGGTGAATCCCTCAACTTCATGCATGAATAGTTACACAATAAGATACATGTAATGTTGTGTGTCCCAGGGGTAAGGATACCTGTCAATCAATAACATTGTCCACCATTTGTAAAATGATTGTTTCTTTGTGAAAACTAGGAGAAATCGATTGCAGCTCATTACATCAACACCATTGGTAGATTGCCATTCAGCACTGCCATGAAACTGTTCACTTGGAGCTTACTGTGTTCTACCTGTCTGAACTTGAGGGCAACCACTTTTCATTGTTTCGTCCTTCTTTATTTCTTGGAATTCTCCAGGAATCAAAGTGTGACACAAGTTTACCATCCTTTGCAGGAAGAATGCTTTTCATTTTTTCCCCAAACTCTTTAGCCTGAAAAAGATTATGGCCTGCATCATTATTACAATAACTGTGTAACACACTTCTTCCAATTAACTCTCCTCCTTCACTGAAGTAGCCTCAAGACCTATCTATCTCTATCTACTGTTTATTTGCTTCCATCACCATAAGTGATGATTCTTGCAAATTGAAAAACGGCCAGTGGTCAATATATACAATACATGAAAGCATACACACATCTGAGAGTGTATATAACACCAACAATATTATGTGGCTATGAGGAGTTTGGGCATTAAGGCCCTAAGCTCAAAAACTTGATCTTTTGCTACACCTCTAATAACAATTTTGAAGCTTAATTAGCGAGAGTGTTGCGTGCCTTCTCTAGACCAATGCACGAGCCACAATTAAATTTTTCCATGTTAGTATAATTTTTTGTAAATGTGTCAATGCTTGCAATGTATTGTGTATCTAATACGGAGTTGAAACTTAGCATAAAGTAAAGCATGAAATCAACAGTTTTTGTACACAACTGTTTCAACTATTTAAGACTAACAACAGCAATAAACTGAAGGTCTCATCACATGTGTCAGATTTTTAAGGCTGACTATTAGGCAATATTCTGAAGCTGAGAAAATGCCAAGCAAAGTTTTCATGGTCAGCTCACGATTTTGACATGATGTTATTTTTCTGAAAAAAAATTATGAGACCTTAACAATAATAACAATAATAGAAATAATTTCACTGTAAAAAAAAAACTGTATAAAAATATTTGTAAAGATCATTTTGAAAATAACTTATTTTAAAATTTCAAACGAATGGACATTACTACCGTAAACAACAAAAAAGCAAAATGAAGCACCAAAACACCATGTATGACCCCTCCATACATTGAATACTAACCCACAAAGGTTGAATTTGAGATTAAGGGCGCGTTCGATTGACCTTATTCCAGAATAAGAATATGTGGAGTGATGATTAAAATGGTATGTTTGGCGCGTTCAAAAGCAGCAAGGATGATTAAAAAATGTTTAAAATAGCATTTTAGCAGATGTTTGACAATTTTAATGTGACTCTCCACAAAAACTAAGGATTTCTAACTTGTATTCCATATATTCCTATTCCAGAATACGGTCAATCGAACGCACCCTAAATACCATTTTTGGCCTAATTGCTCCTAATCTCAGTCTTAATTGGAATCCTAATATCAATCTCACTAAACAAGGAGCAATAACATTTTAGGCCTCATTAGATTGATATTAAATCTCAAATCCAACCTTTGTCAGTTAGTATTCAATGCATGGTGGGGTCATACACGTACATGGTGTTTCGTTTCGCTGTGTTTCGTGGTTTAGTAATGCCCCAAACAGATGATGTTTCATTGTTTTCTGATTAATTTCATTATCAAATCAAGAGATAAAAAAAGCAACCCTAACCCTAACCCTTTTGATGTTCAAACTTTTGTTTTTCTTTTGTATTTATAGAATCTTATCACTTGATCTCTTGATTTGGTAATTATAATTATAACGTTGTAACCCTCTTTACCACCTATCACTCCAGTTTTTGCTGGGTTAGACATTTAAAAGGAATTTTAGTTCTGACTAGAGAGTCGAGCAACAATGGGAGTATTAGAGTCTCTTTGCTACTTTAGAGTTGTCCAAAATGAGGTGCCAATGCTTCATAACAATCTTTTTAAAATCCAGTGTAGCCAGACTGTATGCAGTAACTAGTAGCAAAAGTATGTTTGATGAGAAATTGATCTCAGCCATTGTAGTTGTGACCAGTTCTCTGCAACCGAGATTGAAAATACTGTTTGCGTGACTTGAAATTTTATTTAACTGAGTTTGTTCTCGAAAGACAGTGTTTTGCCTTTGATGAATCTCTTCTTACATCTGAGAGGTTGACATGAGAAATGCATGTATTGGAAAGTTTGAGTTTGGACAATGAAATAATTATTGCTGCCGGCAAAACTTGGATCTTTGAAAACTTCTATGTCTATGTAGAAAAAACAGAGTGTTAAGATGTCATTTTACAAGCAAATTTGATTGTTGGGTGGTTTCACATGGTACCATAACATTGCTGTTACGTGATAAAGTGTTGTAGTGTCAATCCTATTAATAACAAGGTCTCTTTACATGTGAAGTGTTGAAACTGGTTTGAGCCACCTTAACCCATTGACTCCTGGGGGTTCCCCATTGACGAGTAAAATCGTCTGGCATTAGACAGAGTAAAATAATTATTCTGGCGTTAGACAGAGTAAAATATTAAGTATGGCTGGTTTAGGCCGGTTTGGGGGTGAATGAGTTCATGGGACATTGACAGTGAGTGATTAACCCATTGACGCCCAGGGGTTCCCCATTGACGAGTAACATACTCTGGCATTAGACACAGTAAAATACTAAGTCTGGCCGGTTTCGGCTGGTTTGGACTTACATTTGTGTAAGGTGGCTCAAACCAGAAACTCTCTTAAGAATGCCTACAACAATGTACACTGTATCACGTAACAGCAAATGTTATGGTGCCATATGAAACACTGATTAATTCCAAACAAGATGCAGTCATTATTGTGATGTAATAAGTTACTTTGGCAATGGGAAAGCCCAGCAAAAACACCCTATATTTTGGATTTAATTGCTAATATCTCAAAAACAAACTCAGTAACCCCCCTTTTTTATTGCTGAAAAGTGATCAGAAGGCCAAGATGAAACTTTCTGCAAAGTTTAAAAAAATTCTGCGCTGCAGAATCAGAGCCACTCACAGAATTAAGGTGGCTCTGAATCGGCTGTACAGGTTTTTTTTAAACTTTTCAGAAAGTTTCATCTTGGCCGTCTGATTACATTTCAGAAATAAAAAATGGCGGTCACCATATGAGCAAATAAAGGCACAATAAAGGGTGTTTTTGCAGGGCTTGCTCGCTTGCTCTCATAATAATGACTGCATCTTGTTCAGCAATAATTGGTGTTTCATGTGGTGCCATAATATTTCTAATACGTGATACAGTGTTGTAGTGTCGATCCTTCTAATAAGAGAGTTACATGCAAGCGTTGAAACTGGTTTGAGCGACCTTACATGCAAATCAAAAAATGGTTTTTAATAAGAGGGTACCGGTAATATACTCACCGTCGCTGAGTGCATTTTGAACTAAACAAGCTCAACCTACTTATAACTTATACGTAGATTCCGGGAATCGATCCGGGCTTCGTTTGTGGAAGGCGCATGAAGGTGAGTGGTATCATCACTGCGCCAACCGTAATCATGAATCACAGAATAAAATAACATAAAGCAATTAATTTCTGTGAGAGGAAGGAGTAAATGTAGGCGGTTCTATTTCATGGCTACGTAAATGCACGGTGAAGTGTTAGATTACAAGAATGAGGTATTAAAGGCTGCTTACATCTTTTACGCCCAAAGCCGTTTTCACTCCTAGTATTAGCAATCCGACTCCGCTAATGGCTAAAACAGTACCGTAACCTAACGCCTTGATGGCCAACTTGACACCTTCTTGTGTCCGAACATCAAATGGCTCTGGACCTCTCCGACGAGCTTGGCCAATGGCAAAGCCAAAGCCACCGACAATGGATGCCAAGGTTACTCCAGATATGAAAAACGCTTTTGACAAAACCGAACCAGGACTACTGTGATTTAAGGCCGATGTGTTCCCTTGATATTTCTCTTGACAGTTCGCCCTGTCGTCCGCCATTAATTCCGAACTACTGCAGGCTCACGTAAGCATGCGCTCTGAGTCTTTCGGTGAGGTGCCCCCGCTCTCGAACACTTCATCTTCTTGTGCAGTGGTTCTCGTTGAATTTTTTTATTAAGTTCTCTACACAGGAACCGGTGGCTATGGTGACTCTTCCCGCAGCGAGGAACACCTGCTTATATGCTCGCTGGTATTAAAAGACTAAGAAAACCTCCATGACTCAGAAGCAATACACACCCATCATGTCAAATCGTAATTGGGAGGTTTTTCCCGGGAGAAACAAGTTTTACTGCGATGGAAGGATCATTATGACGCGAAATAACGGCGTCTTTTACTTCACTGTGGTTCTTATAGTAATCACTAGCGGTCTTTTCTTTGCTTTTGAGTAAGTATACTTTTGATCGTTTCTCAGCATAACGTGGGTCATGAGATCTGTTTCGGAAGGAAAATTTCAAATTCATCCAGGGACCAGTTCACCTGTAAATGGTTTTCCACCATGTTTTCCCTGTTTTATACGATTTACACCGTTACGTAGACAGAACTCGACTTGCATGGAAGAGGTATAGGATTTGTAAGTTGTAACCTGGTGTACTTTGTCGTCAAGTTTAAATTTATTCAAATTATGTTTTGTTTTGCCCAACTATAAATAATCCACCCGATAGTTATTGTATTTTGTAATTTCTTCAACAACGGTGATGTGCAACGTCATTCATGTTTCTGCTACTTACATTACAGTTTGTTAGTGTTGGTGTTGTGAAAGCAATGCAAAATCCATCAACACATCTGTTTTGTTATGTTGATTAAGGGACCTTAATTTTTCAGAGTAAGCAGAGGTCTGCGGAGCCCCTTTTTAAGATAGCCACATGCCATTTGTGGAACTGTGCAGAATTACTCTGTAGACTCCTAAGCGGCCAAAGCTCATGTTAGACTCGAGACGTGGCTGTGAAAGGCATCATGTCAGCAACAACACTACTAGGCACTTTCATAGTTTTTCTTACTGGGTTGCCAGTATGGCAATCCCAGTCGGAAAAAGGGTGGCATTTGTTGGGTTTTTTTCTTTTTTTTTTTTTTTTTTTTTTTTTTTTTTCCGTGTCTGTAAAAGTCTTGACTGTCACTCCCCTGCTAAGTAGTGTCTTTGTGCATAGAGCCTTCTGCGCATATTTTCTTAGGATCGAGAGGGTAGTGGGAAATGCGTAGATTTCTCTGGTGGACACAGTAGAACGATTAACTTAACTGGCAATGGCGTCGAAAGTCATGTAACGCGAATGGCGTTTTAGTGGATCTTTGAACAAAATATACCCTTATGAAGCTCAATAATGGCAAGTCAATTGGATACTGAACAAGACAGGCGGTGGAATCTTAAAAGCGATAAGTAATGGACTTCGACAACAATCTGTCGCCCGCCGAGCCGTCTTTTACCAAGTGTGCTGTTAGGTAGAACACTGAAGATTCGTAGGGCAGCGATAATAGTGAATTCAAAGACTAGACCAGGTGGATTGGATGGAATTTCAAGCGTTAAAATCGCTGAAAAGGTAAGGTTATTTTCGCAGCGATGCAATTGCGTGTCTTCACCACATGTTCCTTTGATCTCACATAATTGTGTTTTCCCTCAAAATATTCACTTGTTTTCGCTTTCGCTCGAACATATTTACCTTTATTACATGTCCAATGAATAGTTTTATTCTCTGGAATGAATTTTCCGTTGAAAAATCGGTTATTTGGGTAGTTTTTGGCAAACAGAGGTTAATTATTCGTAATGCAATCGCTTTATCACATTACGCATTGATCGCTAATCCGATTATTCCTAAAAATCTAAAAATATTCGTGCCTCATCAGTTTTCAATCGAATTTACGTCCAAGAAAGCAGATAAATTGCAGAAAATTTTAGTTTTGCATCCAAAAATGCGTAATCAACGCTAAAATGACCAAATTTTGCCTGGAAAACATATTTTACTTTTATTTTTCTTAAATTTTTTCGTTCAACTTTCGCTTTTATAAACTGTTTCAGTTGTCTGTAAATCAGTTATATGCTGTTGGAAAGCTTATTTTCTTAGCTTTAAAATGATGTATTTTTTTCCCCCTAACTTTAAATATTTTTTGAAAAAAAAAACATTTTTTGGCGATGGCTGATTTACCGCAGTTTTTCCGCGGTTGGGAAAGTAGGAAAAAGAGTTAATTAATAGGCCGGTAGCCAGGTTTTTAACCTCAGAAAAGGATCTGTTTCGTCGTACGAATGTGTGAGGACCTGTGAGCCAAAGGGCCTCTTTGCTGGTATGACTTCTGGGTGACCCCTTAATAACTTCTTTCTAACCAAGCGCGAGGGCCGTACTGGGGAATATTGGCCTGAGGTTGTGGCAGTACGGACCGAGCGCCAATATTCCCCAGTACGGCTCGAGCTAGCTCGGTTAGTAAGTAGTTTATTATATGGTTTTTTTAATTACCTTTTGCTTTGTTTTTGCAAGGCCGTAATCGGCCCATGGGCATTACAGGAGAATAATGCCCTACAATTCAGTTACAATTAGCCAATCAGAGCGCGCGTTATATTGGCTACAAACACAAGCCATATAATAAATGGTCTTAATGAACCCCCAACTTGAAAAAAATTGCCTGGAACGCTGCACGAACCACAGGCAACCCAGTGTACTCTCACGGAGGGTCTAGTTTTGAGTTAGTTTCACGACAAAGGAGCAATGAAGCAAAAAGTTATCAAATAAATGAATGAAATAAAGTACATGTAAGTTAACTCACCTTGTTTATTTTGTTTTGTCTTTTCGAGCTTTTTTGAAACTGTTTTTGGACGTTGTTGTTTAAGAGGCTGTTGTAATCTTCTTAAGACAAAGTCAAGGCTGGACGCAGTTTTTCCTTCCATCGAAAAGAGCATAGTCTGTAACTTCCTCCCTTTCTGATCAGCTTGCTGAAAGCATTACCCTTTCAGCTCGAATGAGAAAGATGTCCTACACTTTTCTAGCTTGTATTTTTGACTGCAGGTCTGAAATTAGGGATCTTGCCCGCATGCAATTGCCACTTACAATGTACCCCTCTGAAACACAGTCAAATCCGGTCCTTGAAAAAAATTTTATAACACTTTCTTTCTAGTCCATGTTTTTTCACAGACAGGATCCAACTGTGTACCGGAGGGGTGAGTGGCGCTTTTGCACAGGCAAGATCCCTAATTTCAATCCTGTAGTCGAAAAGACGAGCACAAGCATCAGCAGACAATTGTCTGGTCTAGAAATGTGAAGGAAATCTTTCTCATTTAAGCCAAAAGGGTAATGCTTTCAGCAAGCTGATCAGACAGGAGGAAAAACTGTGTAGGGCAAACTCGCTTTTCGGCAAGAAAAAGGCTTTTGAGTACATTTGTCTGTTACTCGCTGTGTCTAGCCTTGACTTTGTCTTTGGAAGATTACAACAGTTTTAATACCCTACTTATTTCGTTCATTCATTGATAACTTTTCGCTTCTTTGCTCCTTTGTCGTGAAACTAACAAAAAAAAACAAAGTGCCGAGACCAGTGTTGTTGCTGACGTGATGCTTTTGACAGGTATGTCTTGCGCATAACGCGACTTTGGGGCACCTATGGTAGACTGAACTTTCAATGGGAGGTTTGCTATGTAGAATCCTCCTTATTAAATAATCTAATAGGGTTAATATTGAAAATAATATTATTTATCTCATGGTGAAAATGGTCTATCAAGACCGTGAAAGCCAGAGGTGTTTCAAGTATACTATAATAATTACATAACTTGTTTTTGTTTTACAGTTGCCCATATTTATTTGAAAATGTGTCTCCAGCCGTACCCTTTGTTGCTGCATGGTTATTTATTTTTGTTATGTCAACATTACTTCGCACCGCATTCAGTGACCCAGGAATAGTTCCAAGAGCATCAGTTGAGGAGGCAGCATACATTGAAAAAACATTAGGTAAAACATTGATATTGATAAGTGAACAGTTTTCCATGGAAAAAAATCCCTTACATCATAGAGAATAGTCCTTGCAGTTCACTGACGAAAAAAGTGATAGAACCTTGCCAACCTGTCTTCTCAGTAGTTACAACATGGCTCCCTGACACCACATTTTTGATAACCAATCAGCTCAACAACCAGAGTAACAGTACTTAAGCATCACTTAACTGCAATGTTCTGAAGATGATTTCCACTCAAGTTGTCATAAAGTTAGTGTGTTATAAATTACAAATACCCTGGAGTCGAAATTTAAAAACTAACCGGTCACAATTTTTCGACAAGATATATGAAAACTTAGGTGCAAGTTATAGTCGCAAGATGTTTAACAGCAGTGAGCACCTTGCCAAGGGAATAGCCTTTAAACATCCCTGTACTAGGGATAGCCACTCACAGATTTAAGGCCACGTACTGCAAAGATATTTTAATTTTTAATTTAACATGGGTACTTTGTAGGAAGGAAACTACCAATAGACAATTGAACCACTTGATTGAAAGTTCTCCTGAGACATGTAAAGGGTTCATTCACAGTTAGTATGCTTCATCAAAACATGTGAAAATTCATTTTGGTACATTGAAAGTATTGGATAGACTATTATTTTCTTTGCCACCAAATAAATGCACTTATTTTTGGTTGCACTTGTATGATCAAAAGCTATGTTTTTCAATGAAAACAAAAAGAAACGTTTGATGATAATAGAGTTAAATTCCAGGAGGATGGGGATTGGGACACCAACGTGACTTCCATTTCTTTGTTTCTGCAAGCTTTTTAGCAAAAGCTAAATGTGTATTTATTTATTTGTTTTGTCACTTGCAGGTTACATGAATTTGAGAAAAAGATAATTTTAGTAAAGAATAGTGATGGGGAAGCCTGAACTAGAAGCCTAGGGGTTATATGAGGATCCAGGCTCCCTCAAGATTAGTTAAAATAGACATAACATAAAATTTTGGGAAAAGATAACGCAATATTACACATACATTACAGTATAAACAATCATAATATACTGTACATAATACAACTTATTTAGAAACAAAACTATACTTACAAAAGGAGATTGAAATAATTTAACTAGAATATTTCAATAAAAGGTGACATTTAATTAAGGGAAAATTTAAAATTAACTAGACTAGTCAAGGACGTTAAATGTCTGCTTAAAGAGTTCCAAAAGAGCGGTCCTTGGTAAGAAATACTAAATTGTTTTAAGGTTGTGCGGGCTTAATAGGTCGAAAGTTCTGAGCAAATCAAGTGTTGCAATCATGGACAAGAGAGCCAGCTGTGAAAAGATTGTAGAAGGTCAAAGGCAGTAGATGGTTTCAATATGGGAACACAAAAATACCATTTTGTAAAGAATTGATCTCGAAGACCTTTAATATTTTCAAATTCTTAAAGCACGGATCCGAAGGAACTCGGAAAAAGCTTGTTTTAGCTTTGTCTAAAACTGTTGTAATAAATTATTTTTCTGAAGTAAAATAATAAAAATGTTTTATTGTCATGTCTGCTGATTACTAGCTTAATTTTACAAAATCAAATTGTCTTCCTTTCAGAAACTCCAAATCAAGATGCGCAAACATACCGGCCTCCTCCAAGAATTAAAGAGATAGCTATAAATGGACAAGCTGTGAAACTGAAGTTTTGTTTTACTTGCAAAATATTTCGACCACCAAGAGCATCACATTGTAGCATGTGTGACAACTGCGTAGGTAAGTACTCATTTTGCTTTAAAATGTGAGCCAACCACTAATAGACCATTCTATGAAGCTGATCACTACCAGCTGAGTAAAAGCTGTGAACTCTTGTGACAGTCACTCACTAAACAATTTTTTAAATAACACAAGGCCTTTTGTGGTTTTTTTTTATCACCACAGTTTTTATTTTTGTACATTGTACGTTTCTGTATTTGTGGTAGTGCACTGTAAGATGCACTACACAATACATGTACATGTGTCACCAGGTTGTAAGAGCGTAAGAGTGTAAGTCGGTGGTAACAATAGGCCTGCAGTGGATGCATAACTCACGAACATAAACAGGTCTGTTGGAAGCAAGCTTGAGTTTCAACAAAATGAGCCCCAAAATCGGCAAAAATTTGTGATGCTGATGAATAATAAAACAGCGGCTGTTCCAAAACTATGGAATTACATGGTGATAAATACATGTAACCTCGTCTAGGAGAGTAAATTTTTGACTTTGCAGAAACAATGGTCAACCTCGAGAGTTGGGCGATTGTGATCTTTGTGTTGAATTTGCACATTTCTTGTCAATCTTAAAACACTTGAAAGAAAAAAGACCAAACTAACAAAAACAAAAACCAGGTTTCTTGCCATCATTTTGGCACAGATGTATCCTTTGTTTTGCGAGAAAATAAGCAAGGTAACTTGATCACGTTGCCCGCTGAATTCGATGGCACTTTCGATTGTGTGATTTACGTGTGCAGCCAAAAGTACAATTGAACGTAGCAAAAATCTCCCGAAATGTTTTTCTCTGATGGTAACTTTTTATCTTCTCATTTCAAAAATTTTAGTTGAGATAAGTTAAGATAACTTGAATCTCCTGGAAGACAAAATGCAGCTCAGTTGACAATTATGCAGTGCTGGGCTACTGCACTACCACACCTACATGTACACAATGTGTGCCTATTTTTCTCAATTAACTTAAAATACATGTACAGTATGGTAGGATGTCACGCTGAAGCAAAAAAGTCATTGTAACTTCTGTGCTTTGTTATTATTATTGTTGTTGTTGTTATTATTATTTTTATTGTTATTATTAATATTATTATTATTATTATCATTATTATTATTGTTATTATTATTGTTTCTTGCATTAACCAACTATATAATTTTGTCCCATTCCTATAAATAAATTTCAAATACCGAATACCATAAACACTGGCGTATAAGCCGCACTTGCAGATAAGCCGCACCCCAAGTTTAGCAACTTAGATTTTGGAAAAAAAAATTTGAAAGAAAATTAAAATAAATCAAAAGTGGACAATACATCTTGACAAAGATGTCTTACATGTAAATGCACTGTTTCTTCAAGTTTCTTGCACGTGTCAACCCGCGTATTAACTCACTAACATTAAAACAGTCAATACTCAAACTCTTACCTATAATTTTGACTCTCTAATAGTATGAAAATCTGACTAGGACATAAATTTGATCTTTCTCTGGCATTTTTAATACAGTATTTTTCATTCCTGTCCATTTCTCATTAGAATTTACATGCAACAACACCCGACGAATGTTTCGGTTCGAGGCATTCTCGCTCGTGGTGGATCAATTTCTGTCGAAGTGAGCGGCCATCATCGACATTGTAAACAACTTTGTGGTGGAATGGAGATTCCTGCCGAGTGAAGTTCACCTGCTCAAGAAAGGGAATGTTAAAGCGGTTAAAAGATCTTTAATGAAGAACGTTTAATCATTGTGTAAGCTCAAACAAAAATGGCTCTTTTAGGAGCCACCAAACTCGCAAAAGCAATGATCAATGCGTAATGCGGTATTGTTTTATGAAGTTTTTATTAATTTGCTGCACAGGTCTATA
>NC_090871.1:5368479-5380979 GCF_036669935.1 Montipora foliosa
CCTAAGAGAGAAGAGCACAGTAATCTACTTCCAAGAGCTCAAGAACAGGACAGTCTTCAGGCTGACAGTGAGCGAGGGCTGGTGAAGCTTAGTAGCGTCTAATAACAGCTGGGCATACTGTGTACCCCACCCCCTCCTCACATTTCGTTTGATCAACCATAACAGGCAGGCATTGCTTCCTGTGTGTCTACCAATATTTTAAGGTCTTGAGCTTGTAACGCGAGTTCTGTATCGCGAGAAGATTTGAGAACACGTGAAGTTTACATTCAGTGGCCTGAATACATGATGACGTTGTTTTTTTTTTAAGAAAAGGGAAGAGTTGTGAAAAGTAGGATACTGCTGCTATACAAGCTTCTTTGATAACGATAAAAAAAGTCGCGATTCGTTTTCTGCAATGAAGAAACAGTGTTTTTAAGAGGAAACCTTTCCAGGAGGCCGAATTTATCTTTTACATATATGGTGACTGGTTGGCTGGTATTGACCACACCCGGTGGGGGGGAGGGGTGGGCACTTCCCATAAATGGGCCAATGGGGATGTGCCGCTGGATGGGGTCGCATCTTCACGACTGGATTGAATATAATGGTGTTGCATTTTCAAGAGATTTGTCGACAGAGTTAGTAGAATGGCGTCGCAAATTGTCGGGATTTTGGGGGTAAGAAAATTCTGGCTAGTGGGATTTAAAAATGGAAAGATTGGCGGTAAAAAAAAGTTGTTACAGGAAGAACTGTAGCGCTGTTGATTTAATATTTACTAGTCGCATTATATTCCGTTTTGAAATTACAATTAAATGGCTTTATGTAAGGTTTATGCATCAAGAGAAAGTGCCTAAGTTGGGGTCGCCAAAATAACATTTACCCTAAAGTCTCTGAGGTGGGCTTTATAATTGGCCATAAAATAGGCTATAGAGGGGAAGGGGTTCTGAGAGGCCAGCGGCACATACCCATTGGAAATTGACCCAGGTACCCCCCCCCCCCCCCCCTGGGGATGACTGGTCCTTCGGAAAACATTGAATTTTGTTTTCCGAGATTCGTGGGAAAAAAATTAACTGTTTCCCGAGGGAACAGTCATTATGCGACTTGTTATATAGCACACACGGAAAAAACGTGCAACGGCAACGGCGGTCTTCGGTCAATAGGGAGCTTACGCAAGGACGACAACGACGGTTGCAAGAACGCCAAAAAACAGTGGGTTTAATGAGCAAAAACAATAGCTGTGCACGCCCTGCACGTGCGTTGTGCATTTTGGTACAGTTCTTTGCAGTCCTTGTCCTGACAACGACGTGATTTGACCAAATTTACGGTTGTGTAGAGGAGGTGAGAACCTGACGAAACAATTTTAATTTCTCCCCAAACAACCGCACAATTCATGCCAATTTTATTCCTGCAATGTTAATACACACTTTCCATACACCTTATTCCAAAATGGCCGCTGATTTATGCGGATACAAATAGACCATTTCACAGTTGTGTGCTTAGTTACCTGGCCTTTGAATGAAAGTGAGGCTGGAGTTGACCTTGCTTTGATAGAAACCTCAGCTTTTCTTATGTAAATTGCTACTTATTAGCATGACAAAAAAGCAGTGAGGTTTCTATCAAACCAAGGTCAACTCCAGCCTCACTTTCATTTAAAGGCCAGGTAACTAAGCACACAACTGTAAAATGGTCTATTGGCACTTGTTGCCTCGTTCAACATAAAGTATTCTTTTAAATTTTAAACTTAAGAACGAGGCATCAAGGGCTTATTTGAAGAAAAACATGAATATTTAAATGACGGCCATTTTGGAATAAGGTGCATTTCGCACGACTTGGTGTTATAACGAAATTATTACAATAACTGGAAATAATATTTAGAGTTTTTAACCGTAACTCCTTACTATTCGCGGGTAACGTCATAGACTTTGCAATGTTGCCCGCTCAGAGACTTTTGGCGGGAACCAGTTTTATTGTTAGAGGTCGTGTGACCTCGAAGTAACCATTGAGAGCGCCCGCTATTGGAGAACAATTCCAGCTAAAGAACAGTAACATTTAATCAGATAAACACAAACAAGTTCTTTGTTTTATCAGTTGATCCTAAAATGTAGTGACATAAAAAACCTCAAGCCGATTATTGTTCAGTTAACGTTTTGTTTTGTTTCTTTTATCAGAGGTTACTTGCGCTCCTTTTATTTGTTTGAAGCTGTACATATTTAATAAGAGACAGTCATGGTCAAAACCTAGCGATACAATTTTTAATAAGTGTTTATAATTTCCTTTCCCTAGTCTTTGGGCTGCATTCACTGAAACAGAAAGTGAACACCCTGTGGCTATGTGTCACTTTGTATCCCCGACGTTTGAGAATCGCAACTTTTTCGTTACAATTCACTTGTAAAAGCATTAAACAAAATTGTTATACTTTACCTTTGCTTCTTTTTTTGTAAGGCATGGCACTGGATTGTTGACGCAGTTTCAATGTTGCAAGAGAAAAGCGGCTATTAAATTTTGGTGATCATTGTTAGTATGATTTCATTAGGTAACTTAGGTTATACATTGAAAGGCACTAAAATAAACCTAGCCGTTACAAGTAAAATTCATTCAGATACTATGAATAAAGCACAAACAACCCCTGGAATACTGAAGTGACAGTGACTTTGTGACCTCTTTTTCACGGTATCGGGCTCCTTAGGTTTGATTTAATTCCGTTAAAACGTGATGTTGAGCAAGACTATGTTTCATGAAATGGGCTTGATCTTCCTTTTTAAGGTTTCATTTTCATTACGAGGAACCGTCTTTGTTGCTAACATCCGAATCCTTTTGGTCTTCTCCCATAAAATAGGACCAAATATTAGGATTCCCACGATAATTTGTTTCTTCGGAAAGGCACTTGTTGGAGTCGTTCTTCCCTAGCCCTGGTAATCCTCCCGGGGTTAGATTGACTGGAAAGTCGAACAAGCCCTGCGTTTTGTGCGCCTGTGTTCCTTCCGGACTTAAAAAAAAATACGGGATAACAGTCCTTATCCTCCCAACCCTGGCAAATTCCATTTCGATCCGGAAAGCACGGACACGTGTTGAACGAGCTCCTGATCGCTTTTAAGGTGTTCCGTTGGTAAACAAATAAGAAGCAACCCCATCCTGGTATTAAAATTCCCGATTCCCTTTGTTGGCAACTTAAAGCTGAGATTGCATACGCGAATGGCTGTCATTGTTGGCCTTGATGATGTGAGAATTTTTCGGACGTTTGAGCGTCTGAACAACGTTAAACGTTTTTGGTAGTTTCGCCTCACCATTCAGGGTGGCGTCTTCTCCAAGCAGCAAATACAATTGAAGTTAACAGAAAAGACGACGACCATTCTAGCATTGTAGAAAAAATGAGCAGAACATACCAACTTCAATTTGTTTCGGTCGCTACGAAAACCAAACTGGAATGCCCCTATGATTTTTTTTTTTACCCTGTCCGCTGACCGTACTTGAAGTTTTCTTGTATGAGCAGAAGTTGTGCCAGACAACTCGCGGTAGTATCGAAAACGAAGACCGGGTGGGGTTAGGGTTGTTGTCACCTTCTTTCACACCACATATTCTAAATTTGGTCAGTAAAAATGGGGGACTGCGGACCAGGTATGACACAACTACTGAGTTTTCAAAAGCGGAGTATAGAACAAAACTAGGTTTGTACTGGCCAGGATACAGATTTTAAAAAAGCCTTTGAGTACTCTTATTCCGTGTCAATATATTGTCATGTACACAGAAATGCTCAGTTACAACATCGACTGGGCTAGAGAAAGTTAGAGTAGAGATATATCACAAATTTGTACTTAAATCCACGAATTTAAAAAGAAAAAGGAAAGGAAATTACCATCTCCCACTGAAGTACTTTGAATTTCTCGATTTCCGTTAAACATAAAGCTGGTGACCCGCGAAGGATTTCATAAATTACTTTCGTGTCTTACATCTGATAAATACAACATACAAGCGTTTTACAATTTCAACTAAAACCGTCAGTTAGCTATTGATCGTTTTAAGAAGCCAAAAAATATCCTGTTTAACACTGGTTGATAATTATGGCGCGAAACTCTTTTTCCACCATTCTCATGTCGGACTTCCATTCATGTCGTCAGCGTATCTCTATTTGGTTGCTCCGTGCCTTTTTCACAGTGTTTAATATTCACTCCACATTTTATACCCGGTCCGCAGTCCGGGTCTGCAGTCTGAATCCGCAGTCCACAATTTTTACTGTCCAAATTTAGAATATGGCGCGTGCGAAAAAAGAGGACAAGAAGAAGAAAAAGAAGAAGAAGAAGCGGAGGGCAGTTTGTCTCGCTAAATTGTTATTAAAATTTATCATTCCACAATTTAAAGAAGCCTTACGGCCTGCTATCTTATACATCTTGTATTTAAACATAAAAAACGACTATTCCGTGGGCCATTTTGCTCTAAAGTGGAGGAATGTGGTTAGAAATCGCTGGCCCGGCTAACCGGGCTCTCCGACCACAAATCGATCACTTTTATGCTGAACTGAAGTAGCACCCTACCAAAGTCGCATCTAGATCTCAAGAAAGTACATCTACATGTTCAAGAAAGCAAATTGGAGCCACTTTAGATCTCTATTCAGTATTCCTCTACGGGACCTTGCTTTGGAGGGAAACGATATGGTCGACATGGACAGATATTTCCTTCACTGGAGTTAAAGATTGTATCCCAAAATACAAGCAAAAGAAAAGATCCACAGCACCTTGGATAACTAAAGACATCATTAAATTATGCAGAAGGAAGAAAAATTGATACTAAAAAGTAGAAAGATTAGGAAGGGTGGAAACATGCACTGCTTACAAAGCCTTGAACAACGCTTTGAAAAAGAAATGCAACTCTGCGAAATAGCAATACCTCGAAGACCTTGCCAAAAATCTGTGTACTTCCGGTCACATGACTTATTGGCGGTTCGTTGCAGTTGGGAGCGGTCATATCTGTATGTGTTCTTTTAGTCAATAAACAAGATATGGTGGCAGCGGTAAAAGAGTGAAAATGGAGCAATTCAAGCCCTCAAGCCCGCTGAGTTTGGAAGGAAATACTAGTGAGAATTGGAAGCGTTGGAAGCAGCGTTTTGAGCTGTATTTGAAGGCGACCGAAGCTGATCGGAAGGATAAAAAAATCCAAGTTGCTATTCTGCTCCATTGTATCGGGGAGGATGGTCTTGAGGCGTTTAAAACCTTTGAATTTGAGCGGGAGGAGGATAAGAAAAAGATTGATGTGGTGCTGACGAAATATGATGATTACTGTAGTCCTCGGAAGAACATTTTGTTCGAACGGTTTAAGGTTTGGAATCGGAGTCAACAGGAGGGAAAAACTGTAGATCAATTCGTCACAGAGCTCAAGAGAATGATCAAAAACTGTGAGTACACTGAATCTACTGATACAATGGTCTGGGATCGTCTAGTGTTTGGAATTCGAGATGCGAAAGTTCAGAGCCAATTGTTACGCATCGTTGTGGACAGATTAACTCTATAGAAGGCTTTATCTCATTGCCGTTCGGCAGAAGTTACCGAGAGTCAGCTAAAGCAAATCAGGGATCGGTCAACCGAAAAGCAAGTTTTAGCAGTTTCTAAAAGTTCTAAACAACCTGATGGGACTCACTTTAATTGCTCCAAGTGTGGTGGCCGCCATGGTGTTAAACAGAGCCCTGTGTTCTGGAAAACGTGTTTTGTCTGCGATGGAAAGAATCATTTTGCTAAAATGTGCAGTCACGGCGCACTAGGAAAATACACACAGTTGCCGCATCGGTGGTTCCCTTGGACAATTGCCCACAAGATGCAACGGTGAAGGAGTGGATACCGAGCTCTTTATTGGTCTTTATGGGAGAGTTAGAGATTAACCCAGTGGATGGAAAAACCTGGCACAGCAAAGTGGAAGTCGGTGGAAAACTTGTCGAATTCATGTTAGACACTGGTGCTTAAGCTAATATTATACCTCGTCAAATTTATGACAACCTATCAATGCGTGGAAAGCTGGAGGAGACCAATAAAGTATTGTCGTCGTATGGCAACCATAGGGTTGTCCCAGTTGTTCTCAGTTCCACAGTAAAAGAAAGGCCTGGAGTCTGGATTTTTGTGTCTTTGATTTGGAATCTGTCTCTATCCTTGAATTGGAAGCATGTAAAAGTAAAGTAAAGTGGTGCATTTATATAGCGCCCTTATCACTAACGTCTCAAGGGCGCTTTACAATGATCAATTTACCCCCAGCGGACTGGAAGCATATACAGGCGCAAATTGCAGCCGCTTCTAAGCAGTCCATGCATGCTGGTACTCATTTCACCGACCTCGGAAGGATGGAAAGCTGAGTGAACTTTAGCGGGAAAGAAGGTCGCCAAATATTCCAGTCTCGGCAGAACCGGGAATGGAACCCGGGACCTTAGGGTTGGAAGGCAGAGGTTCAACCTGGTAAAGAGGATTGACAGCTTGACTGCAAGCTTGTCTTCAAGAGAAGTGACTCTATGTGATTATAAAGATGTATTTGTGGGCTTGGGATGCATGCCGCAAGAGAGTATCATATTGAGATACAACAAGACGCTCCATAAAGCGTACACTGGGTTGCCTGTGCAAGGCGTTACACAAAAACAGAAGGCACTGCAGCGTTCCAGTTAATTTTTTCAAGTAGGGGAAGGTCATTAAGACCATTTTGAGGGTCACCCACATGTCGCACCAGCAGAGGCCCCTCATGTTCACACCTTTACTTATTTTGTAATGTCCGGTCCCATGTTGAGGTTTTTTTAGTTTTTTAAGCTTTGGTAATAAATTCAGTATAAAGATAACAAAACACGCTCTTGAGTAAAACTAACTCGTTTCTTCTTTAAATAAACACTATTAGCCTGCAAAAAACTAACTGCAAATCGCTCTGACGGACGTTTTCCAGCATGCCATTGCAGTTGCACCAAGCAAACGTTTATTGCACACACTAAGAAAGGACATAAAATGTTAACGTTGTTTCCGCTTCATGATTCCTCTTCTTGTTGGTCTAAGCTGATGCCAGGTCAAAACATTATTTGGCTTTACGTTTGCACCAAAAAGTACCGTAAAATCCAGGAGTTAACAGAAAAAGACAAGGGGAAAAAAAAGTTTTATATATAACTCTGAATCAAATTCTCATCGAAAGATTAATGACAATCGATCGTAAAAACACGAAAATTTCTGCAGACTCTGACTTTTATGATGTTTTGTCAAAAGGAAGAAATTAATCAAGTGCTAGGCAACCATAAAGGTGCACGTGATCACCTTTTGTCAACTGAATGAACTACGGCAAAGAATGTTAATCGTTCGTCATTTTCAGCGTAAAACTACGTACTTTTTAGCCAAGAAACTTCCGTGTTTGGTTTTTTAATTTTGCTGTAATATTTCACTCAATATTTACATTTCTTCTGTCGGGTCAGGAAGCCTTCTTTGTCAGCTTCTTGAGAAACGTATCTATTTTGACTTAAGGGTGAACTATTTACACAATCGGGAGGTTGAGCGGCCATGGAATTAACATGAATCTGAACATCTACGAAATACAAAAACAGACTTGCGAATTATCGCAAATCACAATGCTGACAAGCACAAAAGCAGAAGAAGTGGTTAATAAATATGAAGTTTGTTACTATCTGAATGTTTTTGTGTTAGAGTAAAGGGATAAATTGTCATGCAAATGATGTAATTGCATGACACTTGCCAGAGAAATAAAATTCCTTTCTTCTCGCGTATGACATTTCAACGCACGTGTGCAAATTTGTTAACTCATTTTCCCCGCGCCGGATTCCCGCGAAATTTTTCTTCTTTCAAATATGAACAAAAATATTATTTCTCGTCAAGCGTTGCATGTTTTATGTTTAAATAACTGCTAAAAATAAAGATTTTTTAACGATCTATCCGTAGATTTTTTTCATAATTTAATATTCTCTGTCAAAATTTGCACAACGATCGAAACACAAAAATAGCAGCGCACGCAACAAATTTAGTCGCATTTACCTCTTTGTCGAATTCTCATGCTTAACACAGGAATTTTAAGTTATTTTGAAAATCTTTCTCTATTCGTTAGCAATCACCCTTTCAAATTTCAGAGAAATCGACCTCTCCGCGAATATTTTATGAGTTCTTTTTCAATGGGATGTCAAAAGGCCAAGTGGATGTTATGCATAATCGGGCATGTTCGGGCGATCACGTTGCGCGTAATCATACGTAATTGCAACAAAACAAGTTTCAGGCTCAAACCCTTGCCATGAAGAACCTTTTCCTTGAATAATGAAGCAAAAAATAGATGACAAGCTTTCTTTCAAATAATTCTTGGCTGTCACATTTCCAATTATTTTTGTTACCTGAAGACTGTGCAGATACAAATATTGAAATAACCACACAACAGAGATCACAGATCCACTTAAGGTGTTCGATTCCTTCTCTGTCTTTGTTGAACCCATAAGTTACCAGAGAATTTTTCCATTTGGTTTCAGTGTTCTACATAACAGCACACTTGGTAAAATATTAGAAATACAGCTCACTGTGATTTCGGCTTGATGGACAATAGATTGTTGTCGAAGTCCATTACTCCTCGCTTTTAATTAAGATTCCAGGCATTTACTTTTCGCCGCCTGTCTTATTTATCCAATTGACGTTCCACTCTTGAGCTCCATAAGGGTCTATTTTGTTTAAAGATGTACTAAAACGCTATGTGCGTTACAATGACTTTCGACGCCATTGCAGGTTTAATAATTAAATGTTCTCCTCTGTGCACCAGGGAAATCTACGCATTACCCCAGCCCCCTCAAACTTAACGAAATACGCAGAGAAAACTCTATGCACAAAGACACCACTTAGCAGGGGAATGACATGCAAGACTTTTCCCGACACGGAAAACAATAATTTAAAAAATAAAAATTTAAAAATAAAAAGCCCAGATTTCGACTGGGTTTGGCAACCCAGTAACAAGATGCCACTCCAGTTGTACACCCACCTCGCAAAGTATCTTCTAGCCTGCATGAAAAACTGAAGGAAACTCTAGATCGTTTGTAGAAAAGTGGTGTCATTTCTAGGTGAGGTTGAGGTGGCTCAACCCACAGACTGGGTGAATAGCCTAGTGATCGCTGAGAAGGATGGAATCCTCTGCCTATATTTGGACCCCCGTTACTTGAACAAAGTTATTAATCGTGAGCACTTCAAAATCCCAACTGCAGATGAAGTTGTGTCAAAGTTCACCGGTAAGAAAGTGTTTTCAAGTCTTGATGAGAAAGATGGCTTTTGGCAAATCCCATTGGATCAAGAAAGCTCATTTCTTTTCATCTTCAATTCCCCTTTTGGGCGTTATCGCTTCTTAAGGTGCCCATTTGGAATTAGCTCGGCCCCAGAGGTCTTCCAGAAACGTGATCAACTATTTGGAGACATTGAGGGTATACATGTGGTTTTTGATGATCTTATTATTTGTGGAAAGGATGAGATTGAGCGCGATGGGATTCTCAAGCAAGCTTTGGACCGTGCTCGTGCGAACAATGTTAGATTTAATCCCAACAAGTTCCAGTTCCGGGTGTCTGAAATAAAAGTATCTTGGTCAAGTGGTATCATCAGAAGAGTTAAAACCTGACCCTGACAAAGGTAAGGCAATTGTAAAGTACCACAGCCTCAGACAAAAGAGGATCTTTCGTCGTTTTCTGGGGTTGGTTTCCAACCTGTCAGCAGTATCGGAGCCCCTTCGAACCCTATGAAGAGTGATACTGAATGGCACTGGTTACCTGCACAGGAGAAAGCCTTTCAAGACATTAAAGCCCTGCTGGTCTGTGCACCTGTTCTGAAGCTTTTCGATGAAGGCAAAGAAATTGTGATTGAGACTGATGGGTCGGGTGCCTGTTTGTTTCAAGAGGGTAGCCCGGTGGCTGACGCGTCACGTTCGTTAACAGCTTCTGAGCAGAAATATGCCCAAATCGAGAAAGAGCCGATGGCTATAGTTTCATCAGTACGTCTACGGCCAGCTAGTAAGAATCGTGACAGATCACAAGCCACTAGAATCGCTCACAAAGAAAAATCTTAATCATGTGTCCCTCAGGCTTCAGCGACTGCTTTCAGACTTCAGAGATATTCCCTTGACATTTCATACCGTCCTGGCCCCAAAATTCCAGTTCCAGTCTGATATGGAAATTTTAGTGCACAGTCTTGTTAAGAACTCAGACCTTAGTGTGGCCTCTAAATCCCTGATGCAAGAAGCAACCGCAACTGATAATTGTCTCATGGTGTTACAGCAACTAACACAGTCCGGGTTGCCATCAGAGAGGAGAAGAGTTCCTGAGGCGGTTCGTCCCTATTATAACGTGAGATACAAAGTGGGAGAGAAATTGATAGTCCCAGAGAGTATGCGCATGGAAATGCTGGCTTTGCTTCACGAAAGTCATCAGGGGATTGGAATGAGCAAGGCTCGTGCACGTGAAATAACGTACTGGCCTGGTATGTCAAAAGACATTGAAGATACAATCACTCGCTGCAGCAAGTGTGCAGAGTGGCGAAGAAACAATCAAAAGGAGCCACTTATTCCCCATGAAGTTCGTGGAAGACCAAGGCAAAAGCTAGGAGCTGATATTTTCGAATTTAGAGGAAAGAATTACCTGTGTGTTGTGGATTACTACTCCAAATTTCCTGAAATCAGCCTAATTTCGTCTAAGACGTTTTCCTCTGTCGTGGTTGATTTAAAATCCGTCTTTGCCAGACATGGGATCCCCGATGAATTGGTAGCAGATAATATGCTGTTTGCAAGCCCCGAGCTGCAATATTTTGCTTTATCGTGGGGGTTCCAGCAGATAACCTCCCGTCCTGGTTACCCGCAGTCCAATGGTATGAGTAAGAGAACAATTGGTACAATCAAACAACGTTTGAGGAATGCTGAAGATCCCTATGTTGCTTTGATGGAGTATTGCAATACCCCCGTAACTGGAATTGGTCTCTCTCCCTCGCGGAAGCTAAACAGTCGGTGTCTGAAGTCCAAATTGCGAACCATGGCAGAATTGCTCCAACCACAGGTTACCCTGAATGCAAGTGAAAAGGTAGTGGCTGCTCAGCAACGGCAAAAATTTTATTATGATCACCATGCGAAGCCGTTAAAGGGTCTAGAGCTAGAGGAAAATGTCACAGGAGAATAGATCCTGGGTTCCCGCGGTTGTCACTGGTATATGGCCCACTCCTCGATCATACGTCGTAAAAGCTGAGTCAGGAAAGATCTTTCGAAGGAACAGGAAACACCTCAAACAACCCGAGTCTACTTCTTTAATGGCGAGTGATGAGGAAGGTGTCACGTCAGCGACAGATGTTGCCACGCCTAATAAGTGCGTATAACCTAGTGAGGAGGTGACGGTTTCTACATCACCAGAACGATCGTCGATTAACACGCCTCCAGAGAGGAGCTTGTACAGAACCAGGAGTGGCCGAACTGTGAAGCCTCCCTGACAGGCTTAACTTGTAACTGACCTTGTATATTCCTCTTTTTCTATGTTGAGTTGTTTTAAGGAGCTGGCAACTTACGTTTTCGTATTTATTCGTTTATCCGTTTCAGTTACTGATTTAGGTTCTCATTCCCCTATGTAATCACCAGTTAGCCTCGGTGGGAAGGTGTAACATATACTTCCGGTCAAATGACTTATTAGTGGTTCGTTGTAGTTGGGAGCGGCCATATTTGTATGTACTGTGTGCTGTTAGTCAATAAACACGATAATCTGAAGTTCGACAACAACCCAAATTCAAAACGCCAGGGTGTCGTGATATTGCTTTCATTCCAGTTCCGGCCTGCGGTTGTCAGCTTGGTGGTACCCAGGCCACCTCGTTAGAAAAAGCACAGTGATTTTACATTCGCGTGTGTGCTTGTTGGGTTGAGTTGCTTCCGGTGCTAGTTCGAACACCTTAAGTGGATATGTGATCTCTCTTGTCTGGCTATTTGTATTTATTTGTACTCAACTCTGCACAGTCATCCGGTAACAGATGGAAATTTCACTAATTCTTGTTATATTTTATTTTGTGCTCATCTCTGCACAGTCTTAAGGCAAAAAAAAATTGTTGGAAAGATAACATTCAAGAATTATTTGAAAGAAAGCTTACGGTCTATTTTTAGCTTCCTTATTCAAGGAAAAGGTTCTTCAGGAAAAGGTTTGATCCTGTAATTTATTTTGTTGCTTATGGTAATTTGACACGATTGGGTTTCTTATCTTCACGCACGCAATGAGATAGGAAAGGTTTTACGCCTCTAATAGCAAACATGTTGTTTGTTTCAATACATTTTTCGCTGGAAAAGGTTTTTGTGAGATTTTCTTTTGTGAATTCATTATTTTGTGTAATATTCGAGCTTAACAAATTTGCATATGTGGGTTTAAATGTGATACGTGAGGAGACAGGGTTTTTTCTCAAATAATTATTGTCATTGGGAGGCGCGGTGGCTAGATTTCTATCCCATATGAACCATGTGAGCGTTAGCCCTACTGATGGAACTGGGCCCACGCAAGGACAGAGAAAAACTCTGACCAAGGTGGTCATATGGGA
>NC_090871.1:5390979-5395979 GCF_036669935.1 Montipora foliosa
CCCAAACAACCCTCCTCGTTAAACCCGAGAAATTACTAATGGCTTTGAGGAGAATGACAACACGCAACCATATCACTTCAAGCAACCAGGTAAAAAAAAAGTGGCGACGTGATTACAATACATCCACCGTGAAGTTAAATTTTTTCGTTTCTATTGCCTTGGTCGTTGCTTCATCTCCTTATGGCCCCTGAGCGTTGAAACAGGGCTTATTATTATCTACTGTCCTTTCCACATTAATTCGGGGTTAGCTCCAGGGGTTTAAAAAGTCTGTGATTCAATAACATTTTGGCTCCAACAACACTTAACGGTCTTACACAACTAAGACGAAAGTGTCGACTGCGTAATGACATTTGCAAATGACAAGCCTTTTCTGTCTACGATCGATACTGCATAGGCCTGAAATGAAACCATCCTGGTTCAAAACCTCTGGGAAGTAAAAGAATTCACACACAATTCGCTTCTAGAGCCACCCTGAAAAAAAAAAACTCTTATTCTCTATCCGTAAATGCCACACACAAGTCAGACTGATGGGTTAGGGCTAAAACTTTGGCATGGGATGAATGGGAGTGTAATCTTGCATCAAACAAGTCATCACTGCCTACAAAATGACAGAAGGACAAAGAGTTAGCTAATTGGTGCAAAGCATGAGGGTTTGGCTAAGCCCTATTCAAGAATGGGTACCAGGAGGATATAGCATTGTTGTTGAATTTAGGGTCAAGGTCCGTCTGAGACGAATCCAACTCGACGAACCTGCATGAACATCTGGCACCATAGCAACTGCCAGACCACACTGTCATCCCCTTCCCATCCCTTCTCTCCCCACAGCCAATGATATTCCGTTGTTCTGATGTTGGAGTTAGCTGTTTTCAAAGCCCATAAAATTGATTGAAGACATCATCTCTAATGTCTTCGTCAAAAACGAAAATGAAATATCACCTTCTCAGTATAATCACATAGATGGTTACTGAAAATTCTCCGTGCTGATTGGTTGCACTTGAGGTGATTATTACGCGATAACCACCTAAGCGGTTTGTTCAAATGGTCGCAACCCGTTTTGTCGAGGTCACAGACGAAGAAATAAATTAATGGTTTGCATCTGACGTCACGGCGACCATGTTGGTGTACAGAACAATGCAGCAAAATGTCTTTTGGGAATTTGACTTTACTATTGTGCAAAACTTATGGGGTCATTTTCAATTGTTTTGTACACCAACATGGCCGTCTCATCACGTGGATGCAATCCAAGAATTGTGTTAAAGAAAATGCATATTTTTCAAATGATCACCTACGCAGTTATACTAAAACAATTATTCACCTCCGGCTCGGTGAATACGGGTGAACTTAAAACCTCGCCTTTGTCTCAGTTAGGGTTAGGGTTAGTTTCACCTCGCCTTTGGCGAAAATAAATGTTAATTCTGGATTACTAGTCTACTGAATAGAGGCTGTCTCAACCTTAATTTATCTCTATTTATACTCTTTACTGGGTTGCCATATGGCAGTCCAGTCAGAAAATGAGTTCTCCGTGTCCAACCTCGTTCCCAGGGTCTCTCGAGCGAAGAGAGACCCTGGTAGGGTCTGGTCACGTGCTTCCGTGACAATTGAAAACACTAGGGAGGGGTCCTCTCTAAACAAGGAATTTGTCGCGTTGAGCTTTGTCGAATTCATGCCGAATTCATGTCGAATTCACGTCGAATTCATGGCGTTGTAAAGTTCTTCCAAACACAGCCTCGGCTAAGGCGAGCGATTCTTCAGTGACCTTCTTGAACAGATTTTTACAATGTAAAACGTCTTTGACTGAACCGCACAATCTACAGAAACTTATGAGAGACGATGTAAATGTTTTCTTCGGCGTTTGCAAACTATTATCGCCGGACATAGCCGCAGAAGAACATATGTTCCCATACCGCAGCACGTGAAACTTGGTTTGTTTTGGTGACAACACATTCCGGACTCCCGTAGTCTCAGTATAGACAAAATTCTTACTAAGCCGCCCCTCCCTTCATTGGATAAATTGTCATCTCCCAGATTCTGGGAGACACGTGACCAGACCTACCAGGGTCTCTCCTCGCTCGCCCCAGGCGTTAAGATGAGAGACCCTGGGAACGAGGTTGCTCCGTGTCAAGAAAATGGAAAAGTTGCGCAATAGGTCTTTGTCACTCCCCTGCCCTGTCTCTGAGCGAAGTAGAGTCCTCTGCGAGTATTTTTGGAAGGTTTCGGGGGGTAGTGGAAATGCGTATATTGTATCCGGTGGACACATTAGAATATCGAATTAACCTGCAATGGCGTCGAAGTCATTGTAACGCGAATGGCCTTTTAGTTGATCTTTAAAGAAAATATACCCTGACAGAGTTCAAGAATGGAACATCAATTGCATAAACAAGACAGGCGGTGAAAAATAACCCTAACCCTAATATTTTACTAACGTAGTGTTACGTACAACACTGAAACCAAATGGCAAATTCTGTATGGGTTTCACAAACATTGAAGGAATCGAACACCTTGAATGCATCTGTGTTTACTGAAGTCGCATCGCAGATGTCTGGCTGTTTATATTTATTTTGTACTCAACTCTCCACAGTATTCAGGTGAAAAAAAAGTGGAAACGTGCCATTGAAGAATTATTGAAAATAAAGCATGCTGTCTTTTTTGCGCTTCATTATTCACGGAAAAGGTTCTTCACGGTTTGATCCTGAAATGTGAGAAATTTATGCAATTGTATATGGTTTGTGACACGGAATACGTTTCTTGTTTGCGCCTAACGCTATTGAAATAAGAAGGGCTTTTGCCTTAATAGCAAATATATTGTTTGTTTCAATAAAGTTTACGCTGGAAGAGGTTTTTGTGAGATTTTTCAGCCGTTGCGGATTCGTGTTGTGAGCAGTTTCCTCATAAAGATGACAGGAATTTGCAGTGTTCTTTCTGGCAAATGATTAATAGGTAGCCATAGCTTTTAACGTCAGAAAAAGATTTTTTCAGTCACTCTAAGTGTAAAATGAAGTTACAGAGATTTCGCGCGAATTTTTATTTTCAACCTAAAATGAAGCTGTTATCCTTTTTAAAACGTAGACATGGAACTAATTTTGACACACACTGCATTATCTCACCATTACTGTCCACTTTCTGTTCTCTGCCTCTTGCCAAACCAGGGATTTGTCAGACTCAAAAACTTCGTCAGTAACCTCTTCTGGTTTTCGAGGAAGGCAATGTAAGAAAACTGCATCTTTATTGGCAAGAGACATCAGCTGAAAAAAGTACAGCAAAATAGGAATTACACTTGAATGTTGTTGTTCTGGTCCAAAGCGTTATCTTGAAAAAATAGCAATATTTCCACCGAGGGCCCCGCTAACAATGCCCAGCTAGGTTATGGTAAGATCAGCCTGGAGGCGATTGGGAGCGGGTAGCTCCAGAGGAGAAGAGCGTATCTTCGCTTCCAGGAGGTGGGTGGAGCGAAGCGAAGTAATGAGGGCTTTTATGCTGAACACGATGTTCATGGTTACGGAATACGTCCCAAGGGACGGCATACTACACGGCAAACATTCAAAATGAGGAATGAATGGGGCGTAGTGTGCAGGTCCCCAAGCAAAAATATTACACTCTTACAACCCGGTGACATAGTGTGCAGTGCACTTACAGTGCACTACCACAAAAACTTATTTATTTCATCACTTTCACCACAATTGAGAAACAGGCTGTGGTGGGCGTCGCACAACAGAGCGAGGCTCCAAATTAAGTGCGCCCTTTTACCCTCCCAACCATGATATAGCACAGAAGACAGACCACAACCCCGGGAACTACATGCCCTACTCTTTGCGACAAGTGTGTGGGTTCTTTTACGTCCCACAGGATTATTAACATTGAAGAGTTGTGAGACGGGGCCTACGGCTTATCGTCCTTATCCGAGAAGACTAGAGAGTCTAACCATTTGCAGATGCAATAGACCTTATTCACGATAGCCGCCATGTTGGATTTGCTATTATCATGCAAATTAGGGACACACTTCTGAGGGGGAAAACAACACAAGTTTAAGAGGTTATAACGAACATCTTAGCTACACAGATGATTTGTTTCACGTTCATTGAATCTTTATCACCTAAGCAGTAAAATACAATCAATACACAAGTTACTTCGACGTTTTTTTAGTGAAAAATGAGCAGATAACGAAGTAGAAAGTCAAAATGTCAAAGGCAATCAAAAGATATAAAATTATTATAAAAGGTACTTAGCTCTAAATACTAAAATGGACTTTTTGCAATGTTATTTCAATATTTCGACGAGCCGATTTTCAGCAATTTGCTTTTTTTCCAATGTTTGCCCCCCAGCATAACACATGGCTAATTTGCATGACCAACATGGCGGCCATCGTGAATAAGACCTATTA
The DNA here is from genome assembly GCF_036669935.1 of Montipora foliosa. Lineage (NCBI taxonomy): Eukaryota > Metazoa > Cnidaria > Anthozoa > Scleractinia > Acroporidae > Montipora > Montipora foliosa. The sequence goes on from NC_090871.1 coordinate 5,395,358, forward strand.
CAAGGGCAGCACTTTCTCCTCAGTTATTCAAAGACCCTGAGTGTTGGTCCGGCCAGAGTTGAACTCACGACCTCCCGCGTGACAGCCCGGTGCTCAACCAACTGAGCCACCGGTGCGAGGCAAGACAAAACCCACTCGCTCCGAAAGCTGTTTTACGGAACAAATAGAGTGTGCACGAAAGGCCTAGAGAGAGCCAGGATAATAAGGCACAGCGAGTTACAGTAAACTCGTGATGACCACAAAATAGGCAGAAAGAGCCCAGTTCGAATAAAATACGAACAAAGTACCCACGATATCAGCAGCCGGTTCTTCAACCGGCGGAGGAGTAACAGCCTGCGCTGCGTTGCCCGAGATCAACTTGAACAGAGGCAGCTGGGACATCGAGAGCTCGTTGAAGCGCAGAATTACTAACGGAAACTGGAACTTGTGCCGCCATGAAACCACAGTTGCTTGGAGCAGGGCAGTAATGAATAAAGGAAAGACAACCAAAGAGATACGAAGCTTCCTCGTTTTCGAAAAGACAGAGAGATGTAGCGTGTGATGAGAGTTTTTATGCTTAACACGATGTTTATGGTTACGCAATACTTCCCTAGGGACGGCATGCTTTGCGGCAAATATTTAA
>NC_090871.1:5403479-5419406 GCF_036669935.1 Montipora foliosa
AATTTTTTAAAAACTTTCCAGAAAGTTTCATCATGCCCTTCTGATTACTTTTCAGAAATAAAAAATGGGGTCACCGAGTTCGTTTTTGAGATATAAGCAACTAAAGACAAAATAAAGGGTGTTTTTACATGGCTTGCCTGTTGCCACGGCGACATATTACGTCACAATAATGACTGTATCTTACTCAGCAATAATTCGTGTTTCATTTGGTACTACAATATTGCCAATTTATGATACAACGTTGTGGTGCCGATCCTTCTAATAGCAGCGTCACTTGGAAGCCTTGAAACTGGTTCGAGCCTCCTTAACCTACAAATTTAATGTATTTGTTTCTGTCTCATTTTAGTTTAATGTGACAATCAAAGAAACATAACGTGAAACTACATAACCAAGATACCTGATTCAGATGGGTACCTTCCCTCGTGCCAGGTTTGTGTCCTAGTAACTACTTTCTTTCATCAGCCCAACAACATTCAAACAGTTTATTCGAAGCTCACTAAAGCAAGGCTTTTGCATGTAATTTGGTATGACACTATTATATACTCAAAAGAATGCATGGATAGGTAATAGGGTACAGAACAGGTTATAAAATGCAATTCACTACTTGCACAAATCCCATAATACACCTCTTTTACCCCCCAAAAATCTGCATGGGCATTGTTTTCGACTTCTCTTGGGACATTTTTATGTCCCAGGAGAAATTGCAAACAATGGTTATGAAAAAGTTTTGGGGGGTAATAGAGGTGTATTATGGGATTGTGCAAGTAGTGAATACGGAAGTTGCCATGGAACCAGCAATGCAGTAATCAATAAAAATAAATTAATTAAGAAATAAGGAATAAATTAAAAACGTATGGGCTTGCTCGTGCATTTTGTTATTAATTTTACTCATGATGTTTTGACAGTTCTTTCAAAACTTCAAACTTGCCCATAAATCACAACATGCACTTGAGTTTATACTATTTCCTACAATTATCAGCTACAATCTTTATTTTATGTTATTTTAATAATATGATAGGACAGCAGAATTTAACATGTCTATTAGGATCATCTCACCGGATATTTTCAAGAAAACCCTCTTCTGTATTTTGTCCATGCAAACGAGGCTGGTTAGAATAATTAGCACTTAGACAAAAGAATATCATTCATCTGTCGCCATTTAAGAGCATGGTCTCATGTAAGGCACAAAATGCTATTCTCGTAATCAGAACATTGGATCTTTATCCGCGTGCCAAGGAGAGGAGCTCGGAATTGAAATCGCAACAACACAGGAAGTTTGTAGTTGGCGTCCACACCAATGGAGTGGAAAGTGAGTTTATGAATTTGGATGACAGAAAAGATTCCAAATAATAAGGTCCGTTAACACGGGCCTTATTATTTGCTGCAATTTGGAGTGTGATTTCTACTGCGATTTCATGGCCATGCAAAATCGTCCATGTGAACAATCGGCGATTTCAATAAAATTCCAGAAATATGCGTCGCTGCTCTATTGCAATTAGCGATGATTTTCCTTCAAAAGCTGACAAATAGGTACTAGGGACTCCCAAAAGTTCATATGCTTCCCTTTTTGTCAAGACAAAATGGCAGAAAACAAAAACCAACGTCCATACAAAAACATGGAAAATGGATTGTTTTTTACAAATCGCTGAAAAACTGCAGCAGATATAGCATAGACAATCACAGCGAAATCGCTGGCTGTTCACACACACAATTTCATGTTGGCATGTTGGCTAAATTGTTTTTTGCGGTCATCATATATAGTTTGCTCTTTAAAATGCAAAATTCCTAAACAGCTTAAGCATTTGCAAGCATTACCCTGAAAAAACCCAGGCTTGAACAGAATTCGACCACGACCATGCGATGGATAATTAATGCGAGTTCAAGTTCATAATTATTCTAAAATCACAAACATTTGACTGTTTTAAAAATTGTAAAAACGTTCACTGGCTATGTATAGTTAAAACTTTTGAGCTTTCGGCTGTCAGGCTACAGCCTTCAATGGATATGATTAAAAATGACAACTACAATATATCCAAAAATAGGTGAGACTAAAAGTAATTAGTATAGTCTATACTCACTCAGTGATCTTGATGTTTCAAGCAATCTGATTGGTTCGCTATCTCGGAGTAATAGAGCATTATTCACTCCCTACGGAGTGAATAATGCTTGATCCAAACAAAACAAAATGGCCGGCGTAAACTCGCCAGCATTTATGAACCGAAAATATTGAGAATACACGATGATGCTGTGCTACAGAAGACAAAGAAGGCCACAAAATTTGGCCAAAAAGCTTTCAAAGGTAAGAGATGAGTTCATACTTTTGCCAAGCAGTGTTTGACTTCGTTTTTCCGGATAGTTATTGCTGAAAATTAAACAATCTTCACGCCAACAATTTGTTTCGCTCGGAGTAATTCTCTCTTGTAGGGCTGGTCGCCCACCAAAACGAATTTCTTAGTGAAATCGAGGAATTAAAAAAATGTTTAAGAAAGTTCCACATGGTTGGAAGGAAACATTTAGACGGGTCATTTTTACAACAAACCAACGCTCACCTCAATTAGAGCCACCATTTCATGTGGATCCTTTACCACATGCACTTTCAAATGAACCTCAAAAACTTTGATCGAACGGTGAAAATGTTTCAACAAGCAGACTTTCGATTTAGATTTCTGACCTAAACGGTGCTAAATGACCATTTTGCTGTCTGTGACGAGGATTTTAATGAAGGTTATTTAGATTTGCCATGTTTGAAGCTTCTGTAAACACTTTCGCGCATGCTTTGTGCCGCTTGCACGTTTTCCACGCATGAATTGAGATGCCAATTAAATCGACTTTGGATGGTTTTTTCTGCAATTGTTGTTGAGATCACTTCATAAGTATATACTAAAACAATTATTCTTTTCAATCTCGGTGAAAAGTGGCAGAATATTTACCTTGCCGCTTTGCGGCGCGGTAAATATTCTACCACTATTCACCTCGATTTCAAAGAATAATTGTTAATTGTTCTTTTTTAAAAGAATAGAGTATTGATTAGGGAGCGGCCTTGAATTTGACTAATTTGCTGAACATCCCTAAATAACTAGGCTATTAAATATGGTATTTAATAGAAATAATAATAAAGCTATTAAATATGGTATTTATTTCTGTTAAAGTGTATATGACAAATGTTTCTTAATTTACTCAATCGAAACATTATGGTTTTCTGAGAAAAAAAACAATCAAAACAATTTCATTCATAGCGATTTTCATTCTGTGCCTTTCAGCCTTTTAAAAATCGGAATTTTCATTTCCGGTGGGGTACAAAACTGCGCTAGTAAGAAGACTGGGAATAGCAGGCCAGTGACGTCAATCAAGCAACGCAGGGAACCTTTTAGGGATAGAAGTTTCATTCTTTTGTCTTTTGCATTGTTGCAAACAAATGCAACACATCTCAGAAACAGTTTCAGCAACTTCTGAATCTAAAAAAAGGAAACTTCAGGCCAGGGAAAAATTTCGTTCTGGTATTGCCATCACATTTCTGCTATCGGTAAAGGTACACATTATTTAACGTCAGAAGTTCCTTTACTCTCTAGAGAGTACTCTCCCAGGAAGCCGGCTTGATTGCCCCTTACTAGCGCAATTTTGTACACCACCGGAAATCAAAATGCTGATTTCAAAAAATGAAAACAAATCGGTATGGAACTTTTAAAAATTCTTTTATTTCAGAAAAGCATGATGTTTCAATTGAGTAAATAAATAAAAATCTGTCATATACACTTAAGTAAAAGGAAAGGTTACGTTTATACAAACGTTGGCCATGTAGCACTTATATTTTAAACAGAGTTAACTGAATAGAGTGTAATGTGAAGTGCTAGAATTCTATCCCATATGAACCATGTGAGCGTTAGCCCTACTGATGGAAATGGGCCCACACAAGGACAGAGAAAAACTCTGATCAGGGTGGGAATTGAACCCACGACCTTCGGGTTCGGGATCTGTCCACGTGTGGGCCCATTTCCATCAGTAGGGCTAACGCTCACATGGTTCATATGGGATAGAATTCTAGCACTTCACATTACACTCTATTCAGTTAACTCTGTTACACTTAAGTAACCTTGGGTGCAAAATGTTTTTCCGTTTTCACGTTGTGACATACCATTTTGACATCACTTTTGAAATCAAAATATCCAAACTCGTAAACCTCATAACCCACTACCTTTTTTTTATTGAAATCATGGATTCCCATATGCCTACACTGTTATCTTCTTTCCATGCAGTATGACAACTGAATAATTTGGTTTTTTTTTTACGTGACACAAACCTGCAAGGTCAAGAAGTCGGCAAGGACCTGTAGGGGATGGTACATTTCTGATAAACCACTGACAAGGAGAAAATAAGAAATTTAATAATTTAAGTGTACTTTTAAGTGTTTGTGTGTATCACTTATGTACTGATATGTTTATAAATAAAAGAGAAGATATCATTTACAAGATTTCAACATTTATTATAACACTGTAAAGGGCTTTCATTTCAAGGAGAGGAGAATGTGTGCAAAAGGGATGTCTCTCCCTAATTCTGTTCCAGGACCTGTTTTTCCCCAGGCCTTCACTGCCAAAGTATAAGTCCTAGCGTACATGAAAATATCAATAATTTACCACTGAAAAAAAAAAAAACGTCATCTTTACATTTACAGTAACATCAAGCCTGTGATCATACTAAAAAAAAACTGGACAAGTCAAATCAAAGTACAATTTGTAGCAGTGAACTTGTGAACTGCCTTGAATAACCAACAAAACATTATCTTGTTTTCAGTTGTCATTATAATATGAAGAATTGTGCAGATCTCAGACGGTGCTATCCACCGTCAGGGTGTCTTTTGGCCAAGTCAAGTCATTGATGAGCACAAGTCTTCATAAACTCTGTTCTTTTTGGGGGATGTATGTGATGAACGGTGTATTTGTTGATCAAAATAAAGAAATGTGATGACTGCCCAACCGTGATTATTATTATTATTATTATTATTATTATTATTATTATTATTATTATTATTATTAAATTATATGTTGGATTCTCCGTGAAATCCGAAATCCGTTCTTTCCGCTATCATTAGGAAAATCCTTCAATCTACTGTATAGCAGCACTGGAAGTATTCCCCAAGGTTTTTCCTAATCATGGTGGAAAGGGTGGATTGCGCGGATTTTCAGTTTCAGTTGTTGCCATTCTTGTTCTTGTTTTGTTTTCTATCTATCTATCTATGTATCTATCTATGTATCTATCTGTGTCTGTCTGTCTGTCTGTCTATCTATCTACATGTATCTGCCTACCTATCTCTGTCTGTCTGTCTGTCTGTCTATCTATCTATCTATCTATCTATCTATCTATCTATCTATCTATCCATATATCTGGGACCAACACTCAGGGTCTTTAAATTACTGAGGAGAAAGTGATGTGTGTAATGACATCTGCAAATGATTAGACTTTCAAGTCTCCTCAGATAAGGATGATAAACCATAGGCCCTGTCAAACAACCCTTCAATGTTCATAATCCTTTGGGATGTAGAGGAACCCACACACTTGTTGCAAAGAGTAGGGCATGCAGTTGCCGGTGTTGTGGTCGGTTTGCTGTGGTGTATCATGTCTGGGAGGGTAAATGCTTGGAGATACCAGCTACATCAAGCTACTCTAAATTCCGAGGGTAAATAAAGAAACAAAGATATGAACTATGACTCAACTATGTATCAATAAATCTGAAATCATTACTTAACAGTTTGTTGTAAAGTATATTGTACCTTATCACAGGTATGGTGGCTGAATCTGCCATGACCTCAAGATCCTGCTGTTTGTTCACTCGAGCAAGGATAAAATCACAAAATCTGGAAAGTACTCTGCAAAATTACAAACGAGGAAATTTGACATGTAATATTTCTATTCAACAACAAACTTCTTAAGATATGTTATTAAGGAAATTATAATTGTAAATCAATTTAACACTGGCAGGACATATCAAACCAATTTGACTACCTATATCTCTTTGCAACAAATATTAACATTGTAATAACCTTCCAGTGTCCCTGGTAGATTCACTCACTCCAAGATGGAAGTCGTTATCTGTAAGGTAAACGCAGTGGCCTCCAAGTAAAGCCAGTCCTGTGAAAGAAAAGAATACTTATAGTTTTTTAAAAACTGGATATAAATTGCCTGCTGAGAGAATAAATTATTATGTTCCTTGAAAGAGCTTGTCAAGGAAATGTGAAATGATCCTTCCAAAAAAGGAGAGACATTCGTTAACAGGACACACAAAACTTCTTTTAACTCGCTGATACCTGAAGGGTAGGGACAAGTATCATCATGGGGAAGGTTGATAAACTGCCATCATTCAGTTATTGGGCTGTTTGCTGTATGTCACTTTCAATTTTGAAAGGATTATAATTTATATATTTTTGAGCCACCATAGAAATTAGCTTTTTCATGTACCAACAACTGAATATTGATTGCTAATGCTTTTTCTTCAAAGCTGAATAATTATAATAGATAATTACCAAAAAAAATTACTAGACTAAGTATTGTTCAATAGATCAATATCTCAAGAATACCTCGAAAGTTGTGATTGAAAAAAATGTGACATCAAGACATACAGTCACACAGAAAAGCTCTGAATGCTAAAGTGCCCCTGAGACCAAAAAATCAGTTCTTATCCTAAACCCTAAAACTAAGTGACCAAAGTATTGATTTAAACCCTAAGCATTGATTTAAAAAAAGACAACTGTTTACTTTAACTAGAATTTTCCTAATTAATGGTCCACCACTACTAACTTTAAGATCTTGAGAGAGCTGGAGTGTTAAGCAAACACACTTTCAAAATCTGAAGAAAAAAGGAGGTTTTTTTTTATCACAAGGGCACTTTAATGTACATTGTATACACTTGATAAAAAGAAAATCCCTTCCCTGTTTCAAATTTTCTTGGCGCAAGTAGTATCAAGGAATTAACCAATGGCCATGAACAGTCTATATTTACCAGTTTCTGTTGATACCCGTGTTCGTGTACTTCGCTTCTGAAAAATTAAAGCAGCTGACTTCCCCTCTAAAAGACGAACTTTCTGTGAATAGAGTTAAACAAGAAGTTTATAACACTCCAATGCATAAATCTTAGTAAACAGCAGCATTACTTGCATTACCTCTTTGCCATTTTTAATTCTTTCTTTAAGATCAGCAGCAGTCCATAGAAGATATCTTATCTCATCACTCTTAAAGTCTTTAAGGGTAAGAAGGTCACGGCCAACAACAGATGGGAAACCATGACTGTAGGAATCAAAACATATAAATTAAAATAATAATTTTATTATGACCTACTTTTGGAAATTGATATAACTTCTGCATGTTTCAACTTTTGGGACTAATGCACACTTTGAAAAATACTTGAAGGAGAAAGGACAGAGTCCAGATTTGTGAAAATCAAGCATGAGAGACTCACAAATACATGCTTAAAGGCACATTCTTGTTGTTCTTATAATTAAAGTGACAATTGTAACAGGTAGGTACAAAAGTTGGATCGGATCAGCGCGGATCGCTTGTCTCGGATCAACGTAACAAATATGATAAGGCCTTGAGAAATCACCCTATCCCTTAAGGTTAGGGTTAGGGTTTAGGGTTACCCTAACCCTAACCTAACCTAGCTACATCTGTAACCTTGGTGAAATCGTGGGAAACATTGAATAGTTTTGGCTTACAAAGCCCTTTTTCGCTCCATCTCAGGTGAACGATCCGAGTTGATCCAGTCTGAGTTTTGTACCTGCCCAATTGTAACTGACAATAACATACTGGTACATGAAGGGACAAAGATGATACTTTGAAAACGCCAATGTAAATATGCTGAGAAAACATGCATGCAACAATCGAAGGTTTAAGGAAAAATTCTTCATACAATGACTTGGGTGGAACAGTTTTCAAAACCCCAATCAGTGCAATCCATTTTAATCTTGTTTAATTTTGCCCACCCCTGCCTCCTTTCGTTCATACACAGATTTATTCAAACCTTACTTCTGAATCAGTATTCTAAGTAGTTTATTTTTACTTTTCATTTGATTTTTGCTGCCAGTTCCAGGCATTGAATTTGGCTAAATTTTGTGACACAGCCCTTTTAAAGAGTGTTTTGCTCAACCGAAATGGAAACAGCCTTAACCTGAAGGTATGCACCAATCAGTACAGGTAATCACATGATTTCGAGTGCAATTTGGAATAAATAAGCACAAGTAAATATTTTCAAAGATGAACAAGGGTGAGTTCCATGAAAATTTACAAGTGCTTTTTTTATTCCAAACGGCACGAAAAAAAATCATGTGATTACTTATTAATAATATACATGAGAAAATTTGAGATGGCTAAGCAGAAGAAATGCATATGTACCACACAATCAGGAAAAAATTGCGCCACACAGGGTGTGCGCTTGATTTGAAAATAAAAGATTTGATTGGTTCCGACCAAACCCTATTGTTTATTAGCCAGTCATAATCCAGAATTTCAATGTGTAATTTCCCCTGGTATTACACTGGCCATAGTGAATTTTTCTGTAACACCCCAAATTGAATTACATCCTGCTGAAAGAGAAGAGGCATAGCTACTGTAAGTCTTCATCACCATCATCATTTTTATTTCAATGTTTAAATTTTAACAACTTGAAGAAATACACAACCTGCATATAGCAAAGCTAATCGAGGCGGGCCGTGTAACTTACATGTACAATCAAATTTATCAATGAAAGTAGATTAATAGTAAATCAGGTAAAGAAATGTATAAATAAAATAAAAAATAAAATAAATAGGTATACACAGACATTCACACGGAAGGAAGTACTTAATAATGATAGCTATTATGTACTGTGTGATTAATGATAATTGGTAATTTTTATTAAAGATTAACGTTGAGACATCAACATAATCATCCTCATCACCAAGCACCGCAAGTAAGATTGGTGAATTTTGTTTTTGAAAGGTTTTTTTCTAAAGTTTGCGCAAATCAGGCTTCAGGCGATTCCATAGCTTTAGCTTCCGAAAAATGTAAAGTGAATTCAGTCGAATACTCAGTCTTCATTTATTAACATACATGTATAAGTTACCAACATCAGAAAATCTAGTGTTATATGAATGAACAGTGATGAACAGGTAAAAAAATCACAGATATTCTGAGGTGCAAAGAATTGGTAGATGTGTCATGCAAAATTAATCATATGAGGGATAAAACATTAGCAGAGACAAACAAAGGAATAGCATGAGATCTATTACCATCAAAGAACATTTAGCTGATTGAGCTCATTTTTGTACGATAAAGACCTTCCTCAAACAAGACGCTTCTTTAACCGTTTACTTGGAATACCATGTGGCCCAGAAGTAGAGTAATACAGTTCGGGATAGGTAGTTTTTTACTTGCAAAGTACGGAACAAAACAAGTAAATGTTTCTGCAGCCAGTTTGCTCATTTACAATAATGCAAGATAATGTACGATGAACAAATTATGTTTACAATTGCAAATAAATTTATCAGGGGGAAAGGACAAAACTTGTACTCCTGGTCCATGGGACCTCCCTTTTTGGAGCAGGTCCCTGGATCAGACCCCAATGTTTTTAATTATATTTATTTTTTGCTAAAAAAAGTGTCGCAAAGCATGTAAATGAGCTTTAAATTTAATAACCTTAGTAATGATTTGCTTCACTTTTCTTTCAAACCAATAAAAAAATTACTTGAACTTTAAAGAAAATGAAAATGTTATGCACTCCATGGAAGAATGGAAGTAGCTAAATTTCAAAATGGTGGTAAATGAGGCAGATTCCAAACGTTTATTGAAGAGTGTCTCCGATAGTTCCTCTTTATTCACTCAAATTTAGACTACAGCACTGCTTGCCGTCAATCTGCTTTGGTCAAGACACGTTCAGCCTTCTCAAACTTCCAAATGTTGGTGTCACTTTTGACAGTACCATGTCAATGCTGCCTCATATTTATTATTAATACTGTATGTTAATCTGCATTCTATCACCTTCGTAATCTATCATGTATCAGAAAATTTATATCAACGGAAACTGCCAAAACACTCATGCATGCCTTTATCTCGTCCAAACTTGACCACTGCAACTCTCCTTCTGTACAATCTTCCGAAATATGCTGTTAAAAAACTACAGTATGTACACAAGGCTGTTGCCTAACAGGAGCCCGGTAGCCTGGGGCTCCCAAAGAATAGCTCTGGCGCCTTAATTTTTCACAGCAACACCTTTCACTTCATATGTTGGGCTCCTAAGTTCTCAGCGTTTAGCTCTGAGGGCTCATTTAAAATTTTCTTAGGCAGCAGCCTTGGTACAAAACGCCGCCGCGCGCTTAATAACATTTTCCTCGAAATTCAACCATATTACTCCCATCTTGAAAGATCTACACTGGTTACCAATTAATGAACACGTAAAGTTTAAGATTTTTATTCTCACTTTCAAGGCTTTGCATGATTTAACTCCCTCGTACATACGAGAACTGACAAGTCTCTACCGTCCTTCAAGAACCCTCCGCTCATCTATATCGCTCTGTCGTAACTACCAGCTATAATTTGAAGTCTTATGGATCTATTCGCTGTCGCCTCGCCAAAACTTTGGAACAATCTACCAGAACAAATAAAAACTCCTGATCACCTCAGTCTTTCAAACACGACTTAAAAACTTAGTTATTCCAAGGAAATTTTTGTATAAACCTTTTTCGTTGTTGGATTAATCTTTTAATTTTTAATTTTTTCATTGACTTGTAAAGCGCTTAGATCACATCTGGATAGGCGCTATATAAGAAATCTGTATTATTATTATTATTATTATAGTTGGTGAAGATTCCTTGGCTTATATACCATACTCTGAAGCACTCTTTAAAAGGAAAGGATGCCTGTTTGCAAGTCTTCCAAAGGGGGCCTCTATGATCTTCAGAGCAGTCCCCGATGCGCTGCTGATGAGCTGTGTATGGCACCAGTCAATTGAAACGCCCACACCCCAGGTCCCGGGGAAAGGGGCGGGTGATTTGACATAGACCCTGGTCAAAAAATCATCGAGAAACCCCCCACACCCTTGAGGCAGCAATTGAAGTTCACATGCCCCTATCCTTGGGGTAAGAAATTTAAAACAATCCAACATAATTACTATGGAAAGAAAATTTTGTGAAAGTTTTAAGTTTGCATTTTAATTACTGGTACAAAAAAAAAAAAAAAAAAAAAAAAACAATGCATGATTTAAAAAAAATAAAACAAATTTTGTGGGAGGCGCGGTGGCCTCACGGTTAGAATGCTCCGACTCCGGATGGAGTGGTCTGGGCTGGTTTCCTGGCCGGGAACATTGTGTTGTATTTTTGGGCGAAGACACTTTCACTCTCGTGGTGCCGCTCTCCACCCAGGTGTACAAATGGGTACCTACGCCGAATTTAATGCTGGGGGCACCCCTGGCGATGGAGTAGCATCCCATCCATGTGGGAGTAATAATACTCCTAGTTGCTTCAGGCTACGACAACCAGTGGATAAGTGCCTGGCCATGATGGGCCTTCTGGCTCAGTAAGCAGAGTGACTTTACTTTTTTTTCACAATGCCTAAATTTAAAATTAACACACAATTTTTTGTTGTCAACTATTAAATAAGGGCAAAGCACCCATATTTCATATTGCTCAAGACCATCTGATTACAAATATAAACAGTCCTGCAAATTTCAAAGTGAAATTGAAATTACGCTGCAAATATCACACATACTAAAAATTTGGCCTAGTTCAAGTCAAGTTTAAAGGAACCCAGGGATTTTAGATTGAATAGATTTGCACTGGATGGTGACGTTAAAGCATGATCCTATGCGTGGATTAAAGCAACCTCTCTACCAGGGGTGAGGGGTATTCCCTGACAATTTAGGATAGGTGTGTGCCACCAAGGTTTCTCAAAACCTGACCCTCATTACCTAAGGGTAGAAAATCGAGGATTCAATACCCTTCCCTAAGGCCCATAAAAAGGCTATAAGGGTTCCCTTTAAAATTGCCCCCCTCCCCCCCTGGGCTCTTAACTTTTCTCACACATTTTCCACCATCCTTTTTAGAAACTTGACATGCTAGTGCGTTGCTCCCAGTTTCACTCTTTTGCCTTATGTGGGGGGACGGGACCCAAAGTTCAAAATTCATCAATTGCACTACACCCAGGGGACAGATTATTGTTCAAAAGCGCTTCAATGGCCCTATAATCGCCCCCCCATTTTCCTGGGACCTTGGGGGTGGGGTTCCCAATTGACTGGTGCATTTTTTTTTGTTATTTTTTCCCATCGATATGTTAACATCTCACAATCTTCCAGGGCAACGACGCTTTGGGGTAGATTGTTTCCTTGAGAATGGCTAGGCTGGTCTGAGGCGTTGGGGATGTGCAGTGACCCGGCAAGAGGATGGCGGGAGAACGTTTTTTAATTGAACAATCCTGTTTGAATTCCATGCTACAAAATGTCTATCACCTCACCTCACAAAGAAGTCGTCAGGAGTGGCTTTCGTTCCTCAGCCGCTGACAAAACATTCCTCCAATTGTACATTCAACCAAACAATTCCGCACATACTTTAAAAGAAAAACCTTCTTTGACCATCAAAAAGATTTTTTTACTTTGTATTTTTTACCATCCACAAAGTACGCCAGAACTCAACCCTTGACAATCGCTCACGGTGTTGATGTGGAGAAATTAAAAACAAAAGCCAATCAAAACTTGTTGTTTCCCAATGATGTAATGAATCACGTGGTAAAATAACCAATCAAATTCATTTTCCACACATTTCCATGAAAAATCATGTGGTATTGAACATGATTAACATGCAACAGTAATCACAGATTTGCTCCTCTCAGACTTTTTTTTTTTTTCGGAGAGTGGGTGCATGGCTTGTACACAGGCTAGAATGGATGAGGCCCTATTTGGATTTTTACTTCACCCCTGAATGGCATCAAAGACACCCGACCCACCATAATTTTTCCAGTGTGAAATCAATTAATTTAGGAAAATAATGGCTGGTTGCGCTGGTTGCCCTGGTAGGAAAGGATACCACGCGGGTTCCTTATGGAGAAGAAGCTTTACCTTTTAAGGGGATTCATTGTAACCCAGCTGTAATAGGAAGAAAAATAAATCAATGTCCCTTCAAAGGCAGGTCATGACATTCCGGTCTGGGTCGAGGAAGATGGTTTCATCATGCAAGAATTGTAAAAATCGACGGTTTCCCCGATATGCCCGATTGTAGTCACGGCCAGGGGCCCGTTTCTCAAAGTCCCGAAAACTTTTCGGGCACAAACAGCAGCCATCTGTGAAATTGCCAACCGCTTGTTTTGGAAAGCCGAATCTTTTTAACATGCTTTCAAGTACAAAAGAAAAAATTAACTGTGAAGTTTGACGAATTAAACTGCTCTCATGTTGTCTTAAGTTATCACAAAGGAATTGTGAACACCCGAAAATGGCCCGTAAGGTTTTCTGGACTTTCGAGAAACTATGTGCAAAGGAAGGAGCAATTTGGCTCGTTTAAATAATTCAGTGCACGCATTGTTACACTCTTCAAATTCCCTAAATTAGCTCACCCTTTTGCTGTTGTCGGCCCGTTTGAACTGAAAGGGTCCACTGCCTCTGCTGTAATGACCTCTAAAATAGCTTATTCCCGCTTTACGAACCAACACACCGAAAAAAGAAACACTAATTTCGGAAAAATCTACGATATAAATTTATTTTTTTAACATACGAACAACACGGAAAAAGATTATTGTTTCCGTGGTGTGGGTTTCCTAATAATCGCCCGCTTGTGCGAACCGCATTGTGCCCGCTCAACCGCTCAGCCCTCCACAGGCGCAAATGGTCAGCAGGGATTCTCTTAGCGATATAAGAATTGAGGTCGGACGATCGAGGAATATTCCTGGTGTTGTTTACTTCCTGCTGTTTCGTCCATGTTTTAAACTGCCCGGTTTCAGGGGCAAGTGAACCAAAAAACAAAAAAAAAAACTTGTTGTAAGAAAACCGATAAGAATGTTGATTGGTTGTCAGAATTCATTGTTAACTCAATCTGTTTTTATTTCTGGCCTGTCCCCGTCACATATTCTGGAGGCCGTGTTTACTTTTTGGAAAAAAGCCCGTTTCTTTTGTGGACGACAAGTTTTTTGGCATACGTGATGATGCAAGTATTATTCATCTTGCTTGTGGAGACGAGAGCATTCGGGCGGATAGTCCCACAGTTTAAAATTTTATGTTCAAAAGTTTTGTCCCTTATCTGCCCGCAAAGTACACAGGTGAAATATTAACTTGAACAGAAAACCTACATCACTTAACTTGCAATAAACCTTTACCTGAGTGGTTGAACATTAAAACGTCACATGTATACATGATGAGGATCATCGATCAGAAATCGCAGATTTAAACTTACGTCCCAAATTGCCTTTATTTAAAGATGCGGAAAACCGCGAAGAGCGACGTTTTTTTGCCCAACTTTGTTTTGCCAACTCTCTTCTTCAACTTGTCACCCAACAAAAGATTGTTTGCAAGGGGGGGGTTTGGAAAAAACTTGTGCAAATCTAGAATCCCGTTTCTACTTTTACCTCATAGTATTTTTTGATTTGTTGCGGCGCGGTTTATACCACCCCTTTTTTAAGAAATTTTATGCAAGCATTTTTGTGATTGGTCATGGGCGAGGCATGTGCACGTACCTGTGTAGGTCGACAAACATGGCAAACTCTGTGGAAGAGTCCACCATTTTTCTGAAAAAGAGGTTATGGGAGGACATCGAGGTTGCACTGTAAAGAAAACTTGTCAAGAAGGAAAAAAGTTGGAGGCAATTGTTGATCTTCAGGCTCATCCTTGGGTTTGGAACACAACAACTTGACTTTTAAAACCATCAAACAACAGAAGAAAGCATTGGAGAGCTAGGAGAAAATATACATTGAAAACAATTACTCCATACTCATGGCGTAAGACAAATAAACAAAAGAGCCCATGCTTTCACTGCAGAGCTGGGGCCCGTCTTGGCTGCAGGACAAGAACAACCAATCAGCTGGCAGAATTATTCATGTTAGCAAAAACTTGCAACAATCATTTTTGTTGAATGACAAGAGTTGGGGAAGGGAGTGGTAGGACGAGTAACATTGGCTCCTTCAACTTGCACAGCATCAATGTTGTGTGAACAAGTTTGCAAAAAATGTTACTCTTATTTCCACTCCTTTAGTGAATTGTAACACATTTTGCAAATGTAAATTTCCACAGAAATTGGTGAAGCTATAAACACATTTGGAGGCAATGGTTTGGGGACAGGCTCGTGTCCATGGAAACACAGTTCCACTTTCACTGTCCTACAAAGGCTTGTTTGAAACGTAAGTCATTTATATGCACGAAAGTTACCAAGCTCATGAAAATTTCCCCTTTTCCCCACATGCTTCACACAAGATGTTATTTGGTAGTTAGAATTGTTTTAACTATTATTGTGGGTACTGGGAATGAGGTACATTTTGTAACAAAAATATCACTAACAGCCCAGTCAAAAATTTGTTTTTTTGAGTAGTAGGCAAATCTGGACTCATATCAATACATTGTAGGCATGCAGAGGTGTGAACTATCCTGGGCTCATCAAAATTGGTTTCATCTGGTGCATTTTAAGGGTAAACTGAACCCCTACTCGTAGAGCATTAAGATAACAGTAAATGAAGAATCACACAAGCACACAGAACCTTCAGTTTTCAAATTAAAGTTATATTCCGCCAGAAGCATTCTTGGAAAAAGGACTAACTATAGTAACCAGCACAGTACTTCTATCTCAACTGTGAAAATTGAGAAAACCCCTCAGTTTTGCTGAAAGTTGACTCATCAATACAAATAATGTTTATTCAAAGAGTCAGTTAAACTGAAAGCTTCAGATCTTCCAATCATTTGAGCAATAGAAATTATCTCAATGCCAAAGCTATGGGTTT
>NC_090871.1:5425081-5430081 GCF_036669935.1 Montipora foliosa
CGCAAAATCGCTGTTTCGGTGCTATGGGCAGGTCTCAGTCATATGCCTTCGACATCTGTTTGGACTTGTGAAGTATTTTTGGCCAATGCCCATTAATCACTGACAAGACATTTCAACCTTTGTTTTCAGAAAACAAGACCAGCATCAACGTATTTGCATTGACAACGTATCCTGATTGCTAAGAATTAATTCTTAGTGCATTGCAAATTGCAAGAGCGAAGATTCTTGCTACCTAATGTCACTCGTGTGGAAGCCTATGTTGCATGACGAGAAATCGAAGTTTGCAAGGCACTAATGGGAAAGTGAGCGTGAAAATGGGCCACGTGGTTGCCGCTCATAAATAACCCAGATAAGTGATTTGCAAATAAACCATTTTCATTAGTAAATCAACCATGTTTTCCATTTTGGTTATTTTGCTAAATAAACAAGATTGATATTAAAAATACTCGGTGTGTAGCCACATGTCAAAAATTTGGTAAAAGTGAATTAAAAAGTTTACAAACACCTATGTGTTCCAAAGTCATGAAATAGATTTGAGAATGTGGAAATTTGGTGACAAGTCCGACCGACGTGGCGACAAGACTAACTCTTGAAGCGCGGCCGCACTCCGTGCGAGATGAGAACTCTATAAACTACACATAGCGCTGCCTGGCGTTTACAAAAACATAAACACTTCTAACGTCATAATAATACTCTTGGGACTAGCGACTTTTACCTTTAGGAATTCTTTCGAGATATTTGATATTACTATACAGGACGCCAGGCTCGTAGCGTGGTCATTTTTTCAAGTACGCACAAGTACATATGATCTAGAAACCTAGGGTAAACTGAGCGAAAAATACTGCGTTCTTTATTTCTTGTCGAAATAGTTGTGTGAATTCAAGCAAAGAACAAAGCGTCTTGCCCTTATTTTGAGCAAACTTTGTGCCAACAAAACATTGTTTTGGTTGTGCTAGCGTGACTGGAAATGTCAAGAACCTTCTCGGAATGTCGCTCCTTTGTCAAGAACGTTCTTGGAAAAAATAACCAATGACGCATTTAGAAAAAAACTGCAACCGTTTGTTTTTGTTATAACATATATACCGACTCTAAATAGGGGTAGTACCAGCTAGATTTTGAGAAAAAGGCCTTTAAAATGTCTATTTTCCAGTCCCCCCTGCAGGAGCTTATATAGGTCATTATATTTGGCATTTTCCCCTGATTTGCATTTACTTGTTATGTAAAATTACATTTACATCAATCACAGTGACTAACACTTCAGAAGAGACATCCTGTTACTTTAATTTCACAGATTTCAAAATCTTGATTTTTTCTTCAGAAAACTGAAGTAAGCACTATCATCCATGCATTGCTTTAGAGAGGGAAAGAATTGTCATCCAGTTGTGCATGGGATCTTGCCTAAAAACATAGCCAAGGACTGCGCTATACCGTTTTTCCCGTCACCTCGTCCATCCACACAACCCATCAAATGAGTTTTTGTGTAGCCACGACGTTATACTCTTAGTGAGAATGATCAGTGTTTTTTTTTCTGGATTACTAAGCAACTGTTCAAATAGCTTCACTCAAATATATGTCATTTATATATTTTTCCGCTCATGTTATAAAGTTGCCGTAAATTCTCTCTAGACGTGAAGTCTAGAGCTGAAGCTGTTTATTCTACATCCCATGCAATGACTGAAGGGCATAGGAGAAAGCAAACGTCAGTTGATGCACGTTCAATGAGCACTTTTGAAAGGCAGATTTTTTGGTAAAATGGAAACCTGGGTCTTTACGGAACTCTCTCAGTCTAAAATGATCACCATCACCCGCGGTACTATCAACACCTTTGTTTGGAAAAAGACACTACCTGGCAAGCATTTTTAAAGACTGTTGTTTTAGGTATCTTGTCACGAACCTGATAAAGGCACAAGGAAAAATGTCTAAACGGTTGGTATTGAATAATCACTTTGTAAGTTGCATGAATTTCTAATAAACTGAATTGAACGGGGACCAAATGTTGGGTGTTGAATAAAAACTTTGTAAGTTGCATGAATTAATGACAAGTTGAATTAATAGTAGGTTGCATAAATTCATTGTTAGTAACACCAAACCATCTCTGGTATCGGACACCTCGACCCCGGACCCCTCGAGGTCAACTGTGTTGTTTGGCTCATCTGTATCACAAAAACAGTAAACTTCTACAGAAAAACTTCCTTATCAACCTAGTCTTTTGTTCTGCACTTTCTCTGTGAGAGTACCATATTTTATTCAATCAACTGATAAATTACCTCTTTAGCAAGGGCTTGTGAAAACTTGCTGACCTCACTGTCGGGTTCATATCCCTTTTAAATGCAAACATTTCCACAATAATTATATGTATTAGAAATACATGGAGAGAAAGAGGTGCAATGAACTGATACCTTACGCTACATGTACAATGTTTTGTAGACGTTACCCATTTAACGACTTATGTATTTCAAGCTATGGACTTGACACAATTGAGAACATCTACCAAACATTACAGTTTCATTACAAATGCCATAGGATTAAATGTTATTGAAGGTCTCGTGGTTTAGAATTACGTATGGCTTAAGTTCATACCTGTGGAGTAGCAATATTTAAATGCATTCCAAACTTAGGTGCAGCCATCATGAATGAATGAATGATGTTATTTCCATCTCCGACCCATGCTACAGTGCGGCCATACAGACTACCAAAACACTCCTTGTTCACGAAAACACAAGAATGCATAGAATGAATAGAGATGAATACATTTTAAAGGCAAATACTAATTTTCTGATTGTTAAGTTGATTTCTTTGTAGACTACGCATAATGCAGAAAATAACAAGCAACTTCCAGATTTTGACTAGCAGAAATTCGCAAAAAAGGTCTTTAAGGAGGCTTGAAAGGGTTTCAAACACTTAGACGACTCTTGGTTTAGATCGCTACAACACTGTATCACGTAACAGCAAAAGGTTATGGTACCATATGAAACACCGATTATTTCCAAACAAAGATATCATTATTGTGATGTAATAAGTTGCCTTGGCAACGGGAAAGCCCAACAAAAACACCCTATATTCTGGATTTAGTTGCTCATATCTCAAAAACGAACTACGTGATCCCCCTTTTTTATTGATGAAAAGTGATTAGAAGGCCACGATGTAATTCTGTCTAACGGATTCAGAGCTACCTTAAAAAATCACAAAATTAAGGTGGCTCTGAATCCTCTAGACACAATTTTTTAAAACTTTCCAGAAAGTTTCATCATGCCCTTCTGATTACTTTTCAGAAATAAAAAATGGGGTCACCGAGTTCGTTTTTGAGATATAAGCAACTAAAGACAAAATAAAGGGTGTTTTTACATGGCTTGCCTGTTGCCACGGCGACATATTACGTCACAATAATGACTGTATCTTACTCAGCAATAATTCGTGTTTCATTTGGTACTACAATATTGCCAATTTATGATACAACGTTGTGGTGCCGATCCTTCTAATAGCAGCGTCACTTGGAAGCCTTGAAACTGGTTCGAGCCTCCTTAACCTACAAATTTAATGTATTTGTTTCTGTCTCATTTTAGTTTAATGTGACAATCAAAGAACATAACGTGAAACTACATAACCAAGATACCTGATTCAGATGGGTACCTTCCCTCGTGCCAGGTTTGTGTCCTAGTAACTACTTTCTTTCATCAGCCCAACAACATTCAAACAGTTTATTCGAAGCTCACTAAAGCAAGGCTTTTGCATGTAATTTGGTATGACACTATTATATACTCAAAAGAATGCATGGATAGGTAATAGGGTACAGAACAGGTTATAAAATGCAATTCACTACTTGCACAAATCCCATAATACACCTCTTTTACCCCCCAAAAATCTGCATGGGCATTGTTTTCGACTTCTCTTGGGACATTTTTATGTCCCAGGAGAAATTGCAAACAATGGTTATGAAAAAGTTTTGGGGGTAATAGAGGTGTATTATGGGATTGTGCAAGTAGTGAATACGGAAGTTGCCATGGAACCAGCAATGCAGTAATCAATAAAAATAAATTAATTAAGAAATAAGGAATAAATTAAAAACGTATGGGCTTGCTCGTGCATTTTGTTATTAATTTTACTCATGATGTTTTGACAGTTCTTTCAAAACTTCAAACTTGCCCATAAATCACAACATGCACTTGAGTTTATACTATTTCCTACAATTATCAGCTACAATCTTTATTTTATGTTATTTTAATAATATGATAGGACAGCAGAATTTAACATGTCTATTAGGATCATCTCACCGGATATTTTCAAGAAAACCCTCTTCTGTATTTTGTCCATGCAAACGAGGCTGGTTAGAATAATTAGCACTTAGACAAAAGAATATCATTCATCTGTCGCCATTTAAGAGCATGGTCTCATGTAAGGCACAAAATGCTATTCTCGTAATCAGAACATTGGATCTTTATCCGCGTGCCAAGGAGAGGAGCTCGGAATTGAAATCGCAACAACACAGGAAGTTTGTAGTTGGCGTCCACACCAATGGAGTGGAAAGTGAGTTTATGAATTTGGATGACAGAAAAGATTCCAAATAATAGGTCCGTTAACACGGCCTTATTATTTGCTGCAATTTGGAGTGTGATTTCTACTGCGATTTCATGGCCATGCAAAATCGTCCATGTGAACAATCGGCGATTTCAATAAAATTCCAGAAATATGCGTCGCTGCTCTATTGCAATTAGCGATGATTTTCCTTCAAAAGCTGACAAATAGGTACTAGGGACTCCCAAAAGTTCATATGCTTCCCTTTTTGTCAAGACAAAATGGCAGAAAACAAAAACAACGTCCATACAAAAACATGGAAAATGGATTGTTTTTTACAAATCGCTGAAAAACTGCAGCAGATATAGCATAGACAATCACAGCGAAATCGCTGGCTGTTCACACACACAATTTCATGTTGGCATGTTGGCTAAATTGTTTTTTGCGGTCATCATATATAGTTTGCTCTTTAAAATGCAAAATTCCTA
>NC_090871.1:5432581-5435081 GCF_036669935.1 Montipora foliosa
ACACAAACCTGCAAGGTCAAGAAGTCGGCAAGGACCTGTAGGGGATGGTACATTTCTGATAAACCACTGACAAGGAGAAAATAAGAAATTTAATAATTTAAGTGTACTTTTAAGTGTTTGTGTGTATCACTTATGTACTGATATGTTTATAAATAAAAGAGAAGATATCATTTACAAGATTTCAACATTTATTATAACACTGTAAAGGGCTTTCATTTCAAGGAGAGGAGAATGTGTGCAAAAGGGATGTCTCTCCCTAATTCTGTTCCAGGACCTGTTTTTCCCCAGGCCTTCACTGCCAAAGTATAAGTCCTAGCGTACATGAAAATATCAATAATTTACCACTGAAAAAAAAAAAAACGTCATCTTTACATTTACAGTAACATCAAGCCTGTGATCATACTAAAAAAAAACTGGACAAGTCAAATCAAAGTACAATTTGTAGCAGTGAACTTGTGAACTGCCTTGAATAACCAACAAAACATTATCTTGTTTTCAGTTGTCATTATAATATGAAGAATTGTGCAGATCTCAGACGGTGCTATCCACCGTCAGGGTGTCTTTTGGCCAAGTCAAGTCATTGATGAGCACAAGTCTTCATAAACTCTGTTCTTTTTGGGGGATGTATGTGATGAACGGTGTATTTGTTGATCAAAATAAAGAAATGTGATGACTGCCCAACCGTGATTATTATTATTATTATTATTATTATTATTATTATTATTATTATTATTAAATTATATGTTGGATTCTCCGTGAAATCCGAAATCCGTTCTTTCCGCTATCATTAGGAAAATCCTTCAATCTACTGTATAGCAGCACTGGAAGTATTCCCAAGGTTTTTCCTAATCATGGTGGAAAGGGTGGATTGCGCGGATTTTCAGTTTCAGTTGTTGCCATTCTTGTTCTTGTTTTGTTTTCTATCTATCTATCTATGTATCTATCTATGTATCTATCTGTGTCTGTCTGTCTGTCTGTCTATCTATCTACATGTATCTGCCTACCTATCTCTGTCTGTCTGTCTGTCTGTCTATCTATCTATCTATCTATCTATCTATCTATCTATCTATCTATCCATATATCTGGGACCAACACTCAGGGTCTTTAAATTACTGAGGAGAAAGTGATGTGTGTAATGACATCTGCAAATGATTAGACTTTCAAGTCTCCTCAGATAAGGATGATAAACCATAGGCCCTGTCAAACAACCCTTCAATGTTCATAATCCTTTGGGATGTAGAGGAACCCACACACTTGTTGCAAAGAGTAGGGCATGCAGTTGCCGGTGTTGTGGTCGGTTTGCTGTGGTGTATCATGTCTGGGAGGGTAAATGCTTGGAGATACCAGCTACATCAAGCTACTCTAAATTCCGAGGGTAAATAAAGAAACAAAGATATGAACTATGACTCAACTATGTATCAATAAATCTGAAATCATTACTTAACAGTTTGTTGTAAAGTATATTGTACCTTATCACAGGTATGGTGGCTGAATCTGCCATGACCTCAAGATCCTGCTGTTTGTTCACTCGAGCAAGGATAAAATCACAAAATCTGGAAAGTACTCTGCAAAATTACAAACGAGGAAATTTGACATGTAATATTTCTATTCAACAACAAACTTCTTAAGATATGTTATTAAGGAAATTATAATTGTAAATCAATTTAACACTGGCAGGACATATCAAACCAATTTGACTACCTATATCTCTTTGCAACAAATATTAACATTGTAATAACCTTCCAGTGTCCCTGGTAGATTCACTCACTCCAAGATGGAAGTCGTTATCTGTAAGGTAAACGCAGTGGCCTCCAAGTAAAGCCAGTCCTGTGAAAGAAAAGAATACTTATAGTTTTTTAAAAACTGGATATAAATTGCCTGCTGAGAGAATAAATTATTATGTTCCTTGAAAGAGCTTGTCAAGGAAATGTGAAATGATCCTTCCAAAAAAGGAGAGACATTCGTTAACAGGACACACAAAACTTCTTTTAACTCGCTGATACCTGAAGGGTAGGGACAAGTATCATCATGGGGAAGGTTGATAAACTGCCATCATTCAGTTATTGGGCTGTTTGCTGTATGTCACTTTCAATTTTGAAAGGATTATAATTTATATATTTTTGAGCCACCATAGAAATTAGCTTTTTCATGTACCAACAACTGAATATTGATTGCTAATGCTTTTTCTTCAAAGCTGAATAATTATAATAGATAATTACCAAAAAAAAATTACTAGACTAAGTATTGTTCAATAGATCAATATCTCAAGAATACCTCGAAAGTTGTGATTGAAAAAAATGTGACATCAAGACATACAGTCACACAGAAAAGCTCTGAATGCTAAAGTGCCCCTGAGACCAAAAAATCAGTTCT
This sequence comes from Montipora foliosa, assembly GCF_036669935.1. Taxonomy (NCBI): domain Eukaryota; kingdom Metazoa; phylum Cnidaria; class Anthozoa; order Scleractinia; family Acroporidae; genus Montipora; species Montipora foliosa. Next base: position 5,434,955 of record NC_090871.1, read on the forward strand.
TATCCTAAACCCTAAAACTAAGTGACCAAAGTATTGATTTAAACCCTAAGCATTGATTTAAAAAAAGACAACTGTTTACTTTAACTAGAATTTTCCTAATTAATGGTCCACCACTACTAACTTTAAG
>NC_090871.1:5440081-5455081 GCF_036669935.1 Montipora foliosa
GGTGTGTGCCACCAAGGTTCTCAAACCCTGACCCTATTACCTAAGGGTAGAAAATCGAGATTCAATACCCTTCTAAGGCCCATAAAAGCTATAAGGGTCCCTTTAAAATTGCCCCCCCTCCCCCCCTGGGCTCTTAACTTTCTCACACTTTCCACCATCTTTAGAAACTTGAATGCTAGTGCTTGCTCCCAGTTCTACTCTTGCCTTATGTGGGGACGGGACCCAAAGTCAAAATCAGTCAAATGCACTACACCCAGGGGACAGATTATTGTTCAAAAGCGCTTCAATGCCCTATAATCGCCCACCCATTTCCTGGGACCTTGGGGGTGGGGGTCAATTGACTGGTGCATTATTTTCCTCGATATGTTAACATCTCAAATCTTCCAGGGCAACACGCTTTGTAGATTGTTCTTGAGAATGGCTAGGCTGGTCTGAGGCGTTGGGATTGCAGTGACCGGCAAGAGGATGGCGGGAGACGTTTTTGAGTGAACAATCTTTTGAATCATGCTACAATGTCTATTCACCTCACAAAGATTCGTCAGGAGTGCTTTCGTTTCCTCAGCGCTGACAAACAATTCCTCCAAATGTACATTCAACAAACAATTCCGCACATACTTTAAAAGAAAAACCTCTTTGACCATCAAAAAGATTTTTATTTGTATTTTTTACCATCCACAAAGTACGCATGAACTCAACCTGAAATCTCTCACGGTGTTGATGTGGAGAAATTAAAACAAAAGCCAATCAAAACTTGTTGTTTCAATGATGTAATGATCAAGGGGTAATAACCAATCAAATCATTTTCCACACATTCCATGAAAAATCATGTGGTATTGAACATGATTATCATGCAACAGTAAATCACAGATGCTCCTCTCAGATTTTTTTTTCGGAGAGTGGGTGCATGGCTGTACACAGGCTAGAATGGATGAGGCTATTTGGATTTTACTTCACCCATGAATGGCATCAAAGACACCGACCCACATAATTTTCCAGTGTGAAAATCAATTTAATTTAGGAAATATGCTGGTTGCGCTGGTTGCCCTGGTAGGAAAGGATACCACGCGGGGCCTTATGGAGAAGAAGCTTACCTTTAAGGGGATCATTGTACCCAGCTGTAATAGGAAGAAAAATAAATCAATGTCCCTTCAAAGGCAGGTCATACATTCCGGTCTGGGTCGAGGAGATGGTTCATCATGCAAGATTGTAAAAATCGACGTTCCCCAGAGGCCCGATTGGTAGTCACGGCCAGGGGCCCGTTTCTCAAAAGTCCCGAAAACTTTTCGGGCACAAACAGCCATCTGTGAAATTGCCAACCGCTTGTTTTGGAAAGCCGATCTTTTAACATGCTTTCAAGGTAACAAAAAGAAAATTAACTGTGAAGTTTGACGAATTAAATGCTCTCTGTTCTTAAGTTACAAAAGGAATTGTGACACCCGAAAATGGCCCGTAAAGTTTCTGGACTTTCGAGAAACTATGTGCAAAGGAAGGAGCAATGGCTCGTTTAATAATTCAGTGACTCATTGTTACACTCTCAAATTCCCTAAATTAGCTCACCTTTTGCTGTTGTCCCGTTTGAATGAAAGGGTCACTCCTCTGCTGTAATGACCTCTAAAATAGCTTATCCCCTTCGAACCACACCGAAAAAAAGAACTAATTCGGAAAAATCTACGATATAAATTATTTTTTAACATACTAACACACGGAAAAAGATTTTTTCGTGGTGGTGTTTTCCTATAATCGCCGCTTGTGCGACCGCTTGTGCCCGCTCAACCGCTCAGCCCTCCACAGGCGCAATGGTCAGCAGGATTCTCTTAGCGATATAAGATGGCGTCGGACGACGAGGATATTCCTGGTTTGTTTACTTCCTGCTGTTCGTCATGTTTTAAACTGCCGTTTTCTTGTTGTAAGAAACGATAAGATGTTGATTGGTTTCAGAATCATTTTAACTCAATCTGTTTATTTTCTGCCTGTCGTCACAGATTCTGGAGCCGTGTTTACTTTTGGAAAAAGCCGTTTCTTGGACGACAAGTTTTGGATACGTGATGATGCAGTTATTCATCTTGCTTGTGGAGACGAGCATTCTGCGGTAGTCACAGGTTAAATTTTATGTTCAAAATTTTCTTATCTGCCGCAAAGTACACAGGTGAAATATTAACTGAACAGAAAACCTACATCACTTAAACTTGCAATAAACTTACCTGAGTGGTTGACATAACGTACATGTATACATGATGATGATCATCGATCAGAAATCGCAGATTTAAACTTACGTCAAATGCTTATTAAAGATGCGGAAACGCGAGCGACGTTTTTGCCCAACTTGTTGCCAACTCTCTTCTTCAACTTGTCACCCAACAAAAATGATTGTTGCAAGTTGGAAAAAACTTGTGCAAATCTAGAATCCCGTTCTACTTTTACCTCATAGTTTTGATTTGTTGCGCGTTTTACCACCTTTTAAGAAACTTGTTATGCAACATTTTGTGATTGGTCATGGGCGAGGCATGTGCACGTACCTGGTCAGTCGACAAACATGGCAAACTCTGTGGAAGAGTCCACCATTTCTGAAAAAGAGGTTATGGAGGACATCGAGGTTGCACTGGAAAAAAATTGTCAGAAGGAAAAAAATTGGAGGCAATTGTGGATCTTCAGGCTCATCCTTGGGTTTGGAACACAACAACTTGACTTTTAAAACCATCAAACAACAGAGAAAGCATTGGAGAGCTAGGAGAAAATATACATTGAAAACAATTACTCCATACTCATGGCGTAAACAAATAAACAAAAGAGCCACATGCTTTCACTGCAGAGCGGCCGTCTTGGCTGCAGACAAGAACAACCAATCAGCTGGCAGAATTATTCATGTTAGCAAAAACTTGCAACAATCATTTTTGTTGAATGACAAGTTGGGGAAGGGAGTGGTAGGACGAGTAACATTGCTCTTCAACTTGCACAGCATCAATGTTGTGTGACAAGTTTGGCAAAAATGTTACTCTTATTTCCACTCCTTTAGTGAATTGTAACACATTTTGCAAATGTAAAATTTTCCACAGAAAATGGGAAGCTATACACATTTGGGAGCAATGGTTGGGGACAGCTCGGTCATGGGAACACAGTTCCACTTTCCTGTCCTAAGCTTGTGAAACGTAAGTCATTTATGCAGAAGTTACCAAGCTCATGAAAATTCCTTTTCCATGCTTCACACAAGATGTTATTTGGTAGTTAGAATTGTTTTACTATTAATTTGGTACTGGGAATGAGGTACATTTGTAACAAAAATATCACTAACAGCCCAGTCAAAATGTTTTTGAGTAGTAGGCAATCTGGCTATATCAATACATGTAGGCAGCAGAGGTTGAACTCTGGCTCATCAAATGGTTGCATCTGGTGCATTTTAGGGTAAACTGAACCCCTACTAGAGAGCATTAAGATAACAGTAATGAAGAGTCACACAAGCACAAGACCTTCAGTTTTCAAATTAAAGTTATATTCCGCCAGAAGCATTATTGGAAAAAAGGATAACTATAGTACCAGCAAGTACTTCTCAACTGTGAAAGTGAGAAACTCAGTTGCTGAAAGTTGACTCATAATACAAATAATGTATTCAAGAGTCAGTTAAACTGAAAGCTTCAGATCTTCAAATCATTTGAGCAATATATTATCTCAATGCAAAGCTATGGGTTTCGGGGGCTACACACCTGATACCGTACAAAATTTTAGAAATTTGCGGAGTCCCTGTGCCAACGTCATGAGATCGTTTGGACGCCATCTTGTTTGTACCTGCAACAATTGTGACCAATGACCATCCATTTGGCTCACTTTCCCAGGCCACAAGCATGCAATGTTCAAGGCATTCCTATAAAGCGATCATGTGTGGCTCGGGTTTACGTGGTGTAAACTGGAAGTTTAGAAGAGAGACCTTATAGCCTGGGAAATGATGAAGTTAACAACTTATGCAGTCGAAACGTAGTGATTAAACGGACAACATAGTAAAAAAAATTATAATACTGTATTGGTATAATTTGTACTTTATGGTTTTACAATGGTGAACAACAACTTGAAAAAACTGCATCCTGAATACAAGTCTGACAAGTGTGAATTCGAACTAAGTGGCAGAGGTTGTGTTGTAGGCGGCCAAATAGCGGGCTGCCGGCACATTTTGACTGGGTTGCACTTGTCTAATGCAAAAATAAAGAAAAAAATCATTCGCGGCTGACACATAAACTCACCACTACGTGTCTTGCCTTGGTTGTTCAAGAGGTGGATAATGCTATCCACTGAATAAATCATTATCCAGCACCCTAGTTGTTGAAAGGTTGGATAACTTTATCAGGTTGATAAGTCTCTATCTGTAAGTCTCAATCTCTGCAAAGATTTCAGTATTTGCCCATCTAACTGTGAATATGCACACTCTTGGGTCACCAACTGTACTTAAAAAGGGTGTGAGAAAAGCTTGGCCAAGGTTTAATGTGAAGTAACATTATTTTATACTCTGGATAGGGTAATTCCACAGTATTTGTGGCACTAGTTCTGAGAAAAAAATATTGCTTAAGAGACTAAGTAATGGTATCAGTCAGTGTCTGAATTTACATTTTTCAGATGATGCATAAATTGTCATCAATTAACAGGGTATATTGATAAATAGGCCTCATGCATCTATGTTGAGAGGAAATCTAACATAAACTGTCAGGACATTTACATGTAGTTACCTACATGTATGTGGCTTGGGTACATGTATATGTATTAGAGAGATTAAGCTTTGCTTTTATGGCAAATGGCAAACCCTAGACTCATCATCATCATCATCAATCCAATTTTGATCTGGGTTTATCCCCGTAGACGGGAGTGGCCAGACTTACCCCACTTTGGCAGCAATCTCTCTAACTCCCACTCTCCATCTCGCTCGATTCATGGCATCCTTTTTCTCCAATCCAACACTCTTGCTCTCCTTCTCCACTTGCGTCTTCCACGTCTTCTTTGGTCGTCCTCGCTTCCTCTTGCCCTCTGTCCTCTTCTTCTCCATCACATTGCTCTCACCATTGCTCTCTCAGTCCTTCTCAAAATTGCCATCTCATTTTCCCTCAGACACCATGTCTCACTCCCATATAACATTGCCAATCTTACGTAACTCTGATAAACCATTTCTTTCATTTTCAGCGAGAACCTTTTTGAGTTAAGCAACTCTCCGCATTCCCTGAACTTCACTCAGCCAATTCTTGCTCTTGCTGTCACAGCTGCCTCGCAACCATCACTTGCATTCACCCTATCCCCCAAATAACAGAAACCTCTCACCGTGTCCACCTCTTCACACAACTCCTCCACCAGTTCCACTAATCCATCAACTTGCTTCTTGCATCTTCCACACACAAAATCTCTCCCCAACCTCAGGGTCACCCTCTTTACTTTCACGCATCTGCCATGGATCCATTTCCCGCATTTCACACACAACACTGAATGTGCCATTACTCGCTTCCCATAAATACCACATGGATCTACCTTACTCGTAGACACTTCACCTTCTGCCCCACTCACTACCACTTTTGTCTTCCCAAGGTTCACCTTCAGCCCCTCGCTCTCGAATGCCTCCTTCCATTTTCAGAACTTCTCCCTCAGTCCCTCCATCGTTTCGCTTGTCAACACCAAGTCATCCGCGTACAACATCTCACTCATCAAACCATTGCTCACACTCTCTGTAACAACATCAACCACGATCGCAAAAACCAACGGCGACAACACGGATCCCTGGTGCACACCAACTTTCACCAAAATTTGCATTTTGCCAAAAATAGAAGAAACCTGTTTGATATAAGCTCATTTCTTTCCTGGTAATTAGCAGCAGGTATCATGAAACTTCTCAAAAGAAAGAGAAGTTAGAATGTGAGAAATTTCATGCTTTTATGACATTATAGCAGCAGCCCACAGTTTCGCATTGGTTGTTTCAGTGACGTTTGTGCAATGCTTAATCTCTCTATTATTTCCCTCAGGTTTTGTTTGAAGGACTGAACATAATGCTTGGTCCACAAATTGAATTGTCCCCTAATTAGTATATTTTCGAAGTCTGGTAACTATTGAAGCAAGGTGTTAAAAGTGCAAATGCAGTAAAGGTGAAACAGTTTCTTTTGGAAGGTTTACTGTGAAAAGGAAAATTGTCAGGGAGGGGACTTCACTGTCATGGAGGGGACATTTACATGTTTGTATTTACGCATTAAAGCTTTTTTGAGAAAAAATGGATCAATAGCTATATCTAGTCTTTAAACACAATACAAACATTCAAAAAGATTGGTGGAATGTAATGTTCAATTAGTGAATCCACATGTAATTTTGTTGTCAGAAACTAACGATACATATCTTATTATACGTTTTGGTAGGTAGTATCACCAAATATTTTTACAAGTTGTGCTGTATTTTACTTTCAAATTTGCCATTTATCTGGGCAGCCAAAAGTATACTAGAAAAATCTCTCAATTTTTGTGTGGGATTTCCCCACACTTTGTCAGCACCGGTGGTGTGGCTGGCTTTATTTGTATACAAGAGCCAAGTGTTTGTCATGTGGTCTCTATTAGGACGAGAGTGGACCCTGGGAATGAGAATGAGTGTTTGTGTGTGGGGGCCATTGCTCTTCTTGGCTGTTGTCATTTAGCAAATTTCAACTTGTTTTCTCGGTATTTACAAGGTAAGGGAAGTCGTCTTCCTTTCAGATGTTTGTATTAAGCGAGTTGTGCCAGCTATATTGCAAGGAGTCATGCCTTCAATTTTATATCAGACAGATGTAACATAATGACAACAGTAGTTACAATTAGTAATTTGAGGTTTCGTCTTTTATGTGTAACTACAGTTTGCTGACACGTTGCGTGACCGTGCCAGTTTCTGTGGATTCGCAAGTTAAAAAACTAATGCCTTCAAACTTCCTGTCAAAAATTTTCACATTTACTGGTAATGTTAAAACAGAAAAGCTAATTAATTTGTAAAAGTATAGTTTACGTACAGGTTTGTAAGCTGGAAGCACGAATACTCTTAGCTGACAATTGCACTTGCCTGCTGATTTATTCAGCTTTGTCATAAACAAATTCTCCTCTGCTACTAGCGACTGATTCCAATATTTCCGCTGATGAATAAAAGTAGACGGCATTTACCTCTTTGTTGAACGCAAATAGTTCATGAGTCTCTGAAGTAGTGTGTTCATGGCTGAAGCGCATTGACCCTGGATGGTGGACAAGTCCATGGACTACCCAAATGGACTACCCTAAAAATACTATTTCGAATGAGTACTGTTGATCTATGCGTAAGCAGCATCTCAAATAGTGCTTACTTAAGCCTCAACATCCATTTTAAACAGCATTGCTCAGCAATATTTAAGTCTAAGCACCCATTTTAAAAAGGTTAGCTTTCAATTATTGTTGTGATGGCTGATTACTTCATGTACGGTAAGTGAAGTGAAACCATGGCTGTATGGATGAAAATTATCAAGGTATGTGCAATGTAAGTATTACAATCAATTCAGTTCTTTCAATAGCACTCATTTGAAATGGTATTTTTAAGAGTTAGTCCATTTTAGGGTAGTCCATTTGGGTAGTGCATGGACTGGGGGTCAGTGTTTTGTCCAAGTTAAACCTAACCCACCACCTCAAGTGACTCTAACACATTTTGGCAGTTAATTGCAAAAGATTTGGTTGCTGAGAAACTCATGCTCAAATGCACCCAATTGTAATGCGTTACAAGCCCTAACCTACGAAATGTTTTCTTCAGAGAATTTTAACTCTGTCAATCACCGCCCCCTCCTTTCCCTGTGATAACTTGGGGCCATGTCCAGCTTTGTCTGCTGACTGGGAAATACACAGACCACAGTAAATGGCATTTCCCATTGAATGGAACGGAGGAAATTTCCTTACCTTTTGCTAAATTTTCCAGTTTCCAGTCTCTCATCAGTCAAAAACAATTGCAAATGGTAGGTGCCATCTCCTCGGGCTTGTTTGCTGATTTCCCAACCGGTTTATTCTCACAAATGGGAAGCACCCCAAATTTCCTTGAAACTAGAAGTCCAAACATGTTTCCCCTAACCGTTTTCTCGTCTGCAGCTTGGGGATTCTATGGAATCTTTACTCGACAAAGTGTATTGCATTTACTGTAAGGCTAATCAATGTTTATTTGACTGAAATTCCACACAAGTACGCATTGGGGACCTTTTTTTTTTTTTTGCCGATAGCAACTTTTTACATTTATGTTGTTATTTTGTCACAAATTTTGTTGCTGATGGCAATTCCTTTATTCTGGATGCTTAAAATTTATTTCCTACATGTAGTTTGGAACCCTACGGAAACACATGTTACGTATACCATGTACTAATGATTTTCATCCACTAAGAAGTTCCAACTTTTTCCCTTTTTTTTCAAGCACAGAACATTCTACTCTGTCCAGATGAACTACAGCATTGGTCTGCTTAAATTATGTCATGTTTTGACAAATGAGTAAAATATTTTTGCTTTTCCTAAAAACTTTACATGAAATGAATATAATGTTCATTTACTTTTGCATCAATATTTGTTTTGCACAAAGCAGGCTAACAAAATCCTTATCTTGCTTTAGGTTGCATTAATTTTTTATTGAAGTTTCGGTCCCTTGTTTGTGACCTCAAGAAATCGTCTACGAAAGGCAATCACATTTCGTGTACCAAGATACTGACCACTGTCAAGCTGAATTTGGTGATTCACAAGTCTGTCTCATCTATATTACTGTACTTTGCTCACATGAAAAATAGAACTAATAAGCACCGCAATTCACTCTTTAACCTTGCTGTGAAAAGAAGTTGAAGTGAACTTGGAAACAATCAGTTGTCATCCTCGATGCCATTGTTACTGGATTCCCTTATATTTTCTTCAATGTTTCTGGGTTTACTATTTTACTAGTAACCACTTGTCTTGTTAGGGGGCTATTTACATAATTTGTATCGATGTGTGCAATGTGGTTATTTTGACCCCAACTTACTTTCTTGAATCAAACAGATTACACATACATGTTTCAGAGTCTAGCCAAGGGCAAAATATTTCAATCCTGTCATGAGTCATAGTACTCGGCACTTGTTGAAACTATCTCAAGAAGTACGGGTATAGTATATTCTCATGTCCTCAAACTTTGATCATTTTAAAACAAGGGGGAAAAAGATAAAATTACATAACAATGCAGTGGGGAAAGACTTGAAGGGAACTGCTGAACCATACATGCTAGTCTACCCATTAAGAGGAGAAAAAAATACAAATACATAAATCCAGGTAATAATCACTGGTAAATCCAAAATAGTGCTCAACAGTAAAGGAGCGGTTGTATAATTGTAATGAGTCTAGTCAAATATGAGTACACATGGGTATTAAGACAGTTTTGTTTCAATGTTATGTTGACCTACTCATCAGTTAATTTCCATATACACTGAAGCATTGTTACATGTACACTTACATAGTAACTGATGAGTGGGTCAACATAACATTGATCTATGAAACAAAACTGTCATAATACCCATAATTATGTACTCATATTGAGCAGCCTGACTAAAATAACTGTATATACAAATACATACATGTAGATACACATGCATAAAAGCTTGACTTATAACTAACCAATTAACTAGCTTGCTACATGAAGCAGATGTCAAGTCCAGGTGCCAACAGGGTGTTCGGGATCAAATACAGTGTACCTTATTTTCATAAAAATTAGAACAAAGCTTCTTAAAGGAGGGAAAACTTTATCGGGCAGATTGTTCCACAGGCAGTTTAGTACATGGAACTCATTAAATAAATAATTCTTGACCAAGAAAAGAAGAGAAATTTTTTTATTATTTATCCATGGCTTATATCTGGCACATTTTTCTCTTGATTTTCATTAACTTTTCGTTTGACTTTTGCTTTTAAATGCCTTCTACTGCAAAGATGAATATGAAGTGAATGCTTGCATACAATAAGCAGATAACAATATTTCCTATCAGTGCTGTATCACATCTACAAACTTCTCCTCGCCTTGCACTGAATTTTATGCAACCATGGTGCAACTACACAGTCAGCAATACAAGTGTGATGACAGCTTATAATGACCCATAAAAGGGTATCTACATGTACCATGCCACTGTGGTTTACAATACTAGAACAACATCATGTACTATAATGATAGATTAGAACTACATATGATGAAAAGACAACTTGAATCTCCTGGAAAACAAAATGCAGCTCAATTGGCAGTTATGCAATAAGGCACTGTCTCAAGTACGTGTATTACCAAACAAGACCAGCCTTTACCACGGCCTCTACTGCACTACCACACATACATGTATTCAATGCATGTCTATTTTTCTCCTTTGTCATCACCTCTTATTACTATTGTTTGTTATCATTTATACTGTGTGCATTACTTGGAGTTATTTGCTAGGTAACTTAAGCACTGTCGAACCCTAACCCTAACCCTAACCCATAACTAACTTTAAACAGTTGGAAAGCCTGTCAGGGTATTAAAAATCCATGCTCAAAAAGGAATAAATTCTATGACAGTGCTATTGCACTACACCACTCTACCATCTTCAGGGGCTATCAAACCATCAGAGATGGTTAGTTAGTGATTTTGTACTGTGTGCCACACCAGGTGAATGAATGATGGAGCCTTACGGCCACTGGTCCCATTTGTTCAAAGGGTGGACAGCGCTATCTACTGGATAAATCACTATCCAGCGGATAAACACTAGCAAAACCGATTGAGTTATCCAGTGGATAGTGATTTATCCAGCAGACAGCACTATCCACCCTTCGAACATCTGAGGCCAGGTGGATATAACAAAGAAGATATAGGGAACATGCAGAAACATTTCAGTTTTGTCCTTTATAGGTCTTAAACCAGAGAAAGTAAGACTAGTGGCTGCTGGCAGGAATCACACAATTGTGTCAACTGGTATGTAAAGATGAATAGGAACTTATCTTAAGTTGCTGTAACAGTTTAAGTATTCAGGTATTGATGAATATGGTGTTCAGCGAACAACAAAATAATTATGTTTATGCATGTATGTACATTGTATAAAACTGTTTACAGAACATGATATTTTTTTGCAAAAAAGCTCATTTTTCCTCTCATTGTATCACAGAATCAGGAAAGCTGTTCAGTTTTGGTTGTGGAAGTGATGGACAGCTGGGGCATGGTGGCTGTAAGGTAATCAAAACATTTCATGTGAAATAAACATCTTGTTAGCATTAAACACAACATTATATTTAAGAATTACGTAGAAAGTATGAGAGTGCAGCTATGTCATTTTTTTGCATTTCACACTCTCTTGTACCAAGGTGGCAAAAAAGACATCAAGCATTGTTGTGAATTAAATGTTTTTTGAACATGTTAAGTACTGTACTTATGCGTGGAATCAGACTTTTTACATACTTCACACAAGTTATTCGTCACCTGCAGATTGGAGTTATCAAATCTCAGGGTTGTACAGTATGTTTGGTTCTCCCATTAGGGATGTCGACAGGGACCAATAGGAGGAATGTGCTCACCAGTAAAATAATAATAATAATAATAATAATAATAATAATAATAATAATAATAATAATAATTATAATAATAATAATAATCATATTGTGTCAATCATATTGTGAGTGAATGAGAACGTACAATGTACTTCCTGATGAGCAGAGAGGGTGTAGGAAAGTTTCCTAAGGAACTAAAAACCAGCTCTACATTGATAAAATGGTCATCAGGGACGTTAAATCCAGGAAAAATAATATTGCAATGGGATGGATCCATAGACTATAAGAAGGCTTACGATATGGTACCACACCCCTGGATTCTTGAATGCCTAAGGTTATTTGGTGCAGCCAAAAATATCAGGAAACTTGCTGGAAAATGCCATGAAGAGCTGGCAAATGGAACTGACATCAAATGGTCAGAGCTTAGGGACTGTCTCCATAAACAGAGATATCTTCCAGGGAGATTCTCTGTCCACACTCCTTTTTGTGATCATGATGATCTCTCTTACTCTCATTCTCGAGAAGTGTGAAGTGGGGTATGTATATGCAAACAACATAGTTAAACCACCTTTTCTTTATGGATGATTTGAAGCTTTATGCCAGAAATGAGAACCAGTTAGATTTAATGATACAAACTGTGAGAATATTCAGCAAGGACATCGGGATGAAATTTGGCATCAAATGTGCTCTCCTGTTACTGGAAAAAACGTGGTAAGCTGGAACAGTCAGAAGGGATTACATTACCTGATGAGACTACAATAAGAGCTATGAAAGAAGGCAATGGATACAAATTATTAGGAGTGCTTGAGGTGGATAGTATGCTGCACGACCAGATGAAGAGAAAAACTGGGAAACAATAGGTCAGGTTAGAAAAAGTTGCGCAGTCGAAGCTACAGTGTAATTAGTGGAAACCTGATACATGTACATGTGATAAACACCTGGGCAGTGTCGCTTGTCAGATATGTGGGGGGTTTAATCGACTGGAAGAAACAAGAACTCCAGGAGTTAGACTGCAGAACAAGAAAATTACTAACAATGAACATGGCCTTTCACCCACGGGATTGTGTAAAATGATACTATGTTCCAAGGAAAAGGGAGGAAGAGGCCTCATCTCGGTAAAAGACTGTGTCAATCAGGCAGGAATATTGCTGGAGACTTACATTCAATCCAGTGAGGAGAAAATTTTGAAAGCAGTCAGGAGGAAAGGAGTTGAAAACCAAGAAATGGCTGCCAGTTTCAAGGAAACGAGTTGAACTGAAAATATCCAGGGATGGAAAGAGATGCCATTGTACATGCAATTTGCAAAACAGGGAAATCAAAGAAGTGATGAAACATGCACAAGACCAAGCAATAAGAACAAACTACATAAAAGCAGTGATCAACAGGTCACAGGCTGGTCCCAAATGCACAATGTGCAAACGAAGCAACGAGACAATCAGCAACATAGTGAGCGGGTGCCCGAAACTGGCGCAAAAGGAATACAAAAAGAGACTTGACAATGTAGCTAGGGTAATTTATTGGGACCTGTCAGGAAAAATGGGTTTGGGCGAAATGAGAGGTGGTGGGATCAGTGTACTTGAAAATGAGGATTGCAAGATGTTGTAGGACTTCAGTGTACATGTAAGAACAGAATATGATTTTGAGGCTAGGAGACCGGATTTATTAATCATTGCCAAAAGAGAGAACAACTGCCAAATTATAGACGTGGCAATGATGAAAAATGGCAGGGTGAGAGTAAAAGAAGACAAAAAGTACAGAAATAACAAGTCCTCACAAGAGAAATTCGAAAAATGTGGGGCATAAGGACAAAGGTGATACCCATAGTAACCCTAACCCTTATTTTCTTATGATCTAAAAACACCACTGCTGTTTCTACCTTTTAAATGCATCATTTTGCACACACTCACTCGGTGAATGTTGTTAACCAAACTTACCGGTAGTTCTGGGATATATACCTAGGGAAATAGCTTGGCAATATTTCTCAAAAATCTTGGACAGCCGTCTGGAAAGGACTCATATGAGGATAGAGGTTAGAGTTAAGTTTGTCCATTTCCTCTAGAATGTAAGGGTTATAATAGAGGCCTGTGGATAACTAGAGAACATTTGATTTTGGTTGGTTTAATAGTATTGTTGGGCATGTGCTCTTGAAGTTGGTCAGGGTTAGGGTTTTAGGGTTAGGGGTTATGTTCAACTCTGTCCTGTGGTCCTAAGTGTCATTGTGGCTGGAAACAGGTGGTTCTAACATGTACAAAAAAGTTATTTGATACTGAAGATTCAAAACGGTGGTTGTTTTCCAGCCCTCATTATTACCGGTAAGTGTGTGTAAAGAAAAATGCATCAAGTTATTAGATTTTGTGGCATACCAGTACCATCACCTGCCTTAAGGTTGAACGCAACATGCTAACTAACAATGCTAACTAGATTCTAGTAGCCAATGGAGATGTACATGTACCTGTAGGTTTCAAAACACCACCCGCATGCTGTTTCATTCAATAGAATTTGAATTCAGTTGTCAATTGAAGCTTGCTTGCTTGACAACTTTTCCTGTCCGTGTGTAATAAAAGAATATCATTATTATTATTATTATTATTATTATTATTGATTCAAGCGTCTTAGCTTTGCATCTATTTGGTTATGGACCTTTGAATTTGCACTTGAGAAACCTTAATGTTCAGTTATCTTAATCTGTTTCACAGAATTCTGATGCCCCTCAGGCAATAGAATCCTTGCCTGATCAGTTGTACAAGATGCTTGCATGTGGATCAGACTTTACTGCAGTAATTACTTGTAAGTATAATTTTATGATTTTCTTGCTCAGCACTGTAGATACGATTTTCTTTCGTGATTTTTGATCCTGAAAAAGGTCTATTTAAAACTGAAGGATATGTAGAGTTAGACAAACATACAGTTTCATAGTCTCTGTTTCATCCAGTTATTGTAAAGCTTACTACACTATAATACATGTACCTCTTCTTTTACTAACGGATAATAATAATAATAATAATAATAATAATAATAATAATAATAATAATAATAATAATAATAATTTGTTTCACCATTCAGCATCACGCATGTATGCTTCTTATTCATAGCTAATTACAGGCTTCTTGGTCCATATTAACAGCTCATGGGCAACTGTACACTTGGGGATCTAGCAGTGAAGGCCAAACAGGTCATGGCAGTGAGGACTGTGAAGTACCAACGGAGGTGCAGCTAAGAGGCAAGGCAGTGGCAGTGGCTTGTGGCTATTATCACATGGCTGTAGCTACTGGTAAGATTTTAAGCCATTATTTACATACTTTTGCTTAAAGAGCATAGGAGCAAGGCAATGATGTTACCTGTAAGATTACAGGTTGAAATACGAAGAATGCAGCAATGATGATGGAAGGCTGTATCTAAAAGAGTTACAAAATTCTTGAGACTCTCTTAATGAAAACAAAATCACATTTTCTATCCTAAATGTCCAGATGGTAATAAATCTGTACAACCAGTGATACATACCCTCTTC